>NC_080717.1:23024375-23036875 GCF_019097595.1 Hemibagrus wyckioides
ATCTGGGAGCACAGAAAGTGTAACACGGGTCCACGCTGGTCTCCAAATCACATCACTGTCATGGTTTAGACTGATTATCTTGTGTTAAGTGCTGATATAGCCAGACGAAGAAAAAAACCATCTATTACCAAAATGTTTGGCTAGTCTGCAGAAAACCTGCTGATCACAAATGGAACGAAGCTGGACGTCAAATTCCCATTTCTCCTAAACAGACAAATCAATCAAAAGTGGATCAATGACAGCAACGATCAGCTCGCTATGCCGTCATGTTGTGATGGCAAGAAGATTGAGACCACATCATCGTAACCAGATAAAGAACAAGCGTTAAGAGTTCATAGCAATGAGCTTTAAGACAGCTATGTTCATGTGAATCATCTATGTTGTGTCAGTCACCATAACATACACTCCTTTATACCATACACCAAGATATCACCTGTCAACTGCTGAATCTAATCAGATACCAATAATGCTCCAAAACCAGCATTCAGTACTGAATGAGATCATCTAAACTACTGAATGCTTAATGTGGCAGTTAAAGATTTCCCTGTACACTTTAAATCAAACGATTTGGTTTATTTAATCACTTACTGGTAGAGGCGCTTAAGCACATAATAAATCATCCAGCTAGAGGTCAGACTGCTCATTTGTACGTAGAAAAGACAGAAATGCATCATCTGTTGCTATTGATTTTACAGACAGGACGACACGCACCACTGTACGCGTACAAATTAATACAAACCGATGAACTTTTGACTCTCACAACGTGTCAGCCAGACAGACTGAAGCTCCAGTCATTCACACCAGTGTAGAAGTGTGAGGTAAAGATGAGTAACGACATCCAAGGTGTCACTTCTTCAGGAGTCGTACGATCCGGTGTGTAAAAGTCTCAATCTCTCAGGACGGCACGTTATGTTAGCAGGGAAACGGAAAATGTCTACTAACAAAAGTGTATATACTGCAAAATGAAGCCTTTTTGCCGCTATGTTTAATTAGGGAAATACTGCACAGAGTTTACTGTAGCTCTGATACATCCTAGATTCAGAAGGGAAGGACATGGAGCCTGGAATGCGAGCCCAAGTTACATGCTTCACGATCATGGTGGACAATAATTTTGCTTCTAATTACACCAAACTCCCTGACAGCTGATTAATGGTGATGAGCTGAGGGCAAAGGTAGAAAGCAAGAAGTTTTGTCGCTTAAGCAAAAAGTGTTCATTAAGCAAAAAATTCCACCACAGGGAGTTGGGAAGGTATTGACAGTAATGATGATGAAGGGGTTATTTATTTATTTTTTTATTCTATTTTTTTTCTGGAGGGAAGTATATGCACAACGCATGCATGTATAGGAAAGCAATCATCACAGGACGCGCGGCTGGAGTGCTGACTGCAGGAAATGTATAATCAGGAGCACACGATGTTCAGCTACACACTGGGTTATTTTTAAAGACTCGGAGGCTTTGGGCTATTTATAGAATGATGCATTTCACCTCGCCGCTGAAAGTGTAAATATTTTACTATCTGTTCTCCCTAATGATTCACATATTCTTCATGGTATGGTTGTATGCTTTATTATTTTCTGCGCTACTGTTTAACCTGAGGATACGGTTGTGGAGATTAGCAGCGTTTAACCTTTTAAACAGATATTTATCTTCCTATCGGAGAAAACGCCGCTGCCCAGGCTAATAACGTCGTCCCTGAAATGTCAGTTTTTTCTGAATTATCGAATCAATGATCCACAGCCCTGGCTGCTAAAGAGAGTTGTTGCTTTCTGTGATTCGCCTCATTAGGAAGTGGACCAATTGAAACGGGGCCGTGAACCCTCGAGGAATTCAAAGCCCTCACAAATCCACTCTCCTTTCTTTATGTATCGATTCAGCCGTATTCCCTCCACTCCCTTATCCTCCAGCTCTTAAATCTGCCACTGGCGTCCAGGAGAGTCCCGCAGGGGCCGCCGGCTCTAGATACGGCATTAACGAGAGCTCGTTTGAGGAGTGAAATGAGTAACTTGAGTACACTTGGAGATAAAGAGAGAGAGAGAGAGAGAGAGAGAGAGAGAGAGAAAGAGACGTGTCCAAGAACGGCTGACAGAAAACGTGTGCTCTGTAGCTTTCCATCACTTTACAGACTGTTTGTCTTTGGCTTGTTTGAGAAAGCACTGAGGCTCTTTTGGAACGTCTGTTGTGACTTATTTGGAGCTGCAGTTTGCTTCCCAGACACAACTGAATGGACAGAAAAATTCTGCGAGTGGAGGCAGAAACCCGAACCGAAACGAGACGTGGATAAAATAAAAATAAAATAATAATAAACACGCTGATTTCAGAGGCACTATTTTTAAAAACAACCAGAGTGCAACTTTTATTGTTCAACACAGGATAGACATTACAAATCTGAAACAGGCGAACTCCAGAGCAGAGGTCATTTTTCCACAGTCTGCAATGGAGTGGCCTGTCAAAATGTGCAGAGTTTGTGTCTTCAGTGACCCATTTCCACATTTAATGTCATTCCCGGGACAGATACAGCTCTACATTTCACCCGGCTGACAAGAGTGGGAGGGCAAACGTGCAGCATGCATAATGCACATGCCCTGTGGCTGACAGCGCTCCCTGCACCACCCTCTCTTTCCAATACAGTAACACTGTGTTCCTGCACCGGGGTAAAACATTATGTTACCAGTGCACCTTCACCTCATTTACCCTGCCTGAGCGAGGTAGCCAGTGATGCAGTGATCCAAAACCCAACTCTTGATGCATGATGCTGCACCTCAGAAAATGAGAGGGGGAGGGGGGGGAGAGTAATAAGTATGATAAAGAGAGAGAGAGAGAGAGAGTATGTATGATAAGTATGAAAAAGAGAGGGAATGAGACAGAGTGACAGTGACATAAATACAGAGAGAGAGAGAGAGAGAGGGAGAGACAGAGAGAGGGAGAGATGATGAAGGGAGAGAAATGTTAAGACAGATGAAAAGAGAAACAGTAAGAGACAGCAACAAAAAGAAAGAAAGACAGACAGTGACAAAAGAGATAGCGGCAAAAGAGAGAGTGACAAAAAGAGACAGAGAATGAATGACAGAGATAGATAGATAGATAGATAGATAGATAGATAGAGAGAGAGAGAGAGAGAGAGAGAGAGAGAGAGAGAGAGACAGCAACACATTCTCAGCACTTTAGTAGATCAGCACCACAGCCTGGATCCCTAGCTCTGTGTGGAACAGCTGAAAAGAAGAGGAGGGAGAGAGCAGAGTCGAGCAGCCAGCAGAAAGACGAGTCTCTCCATTCAAGTCAAACAGGATTCACAGAAACATAGTGAGATTGACGTGCATCGAAAAACTTCTTTCTCCTCCTCCGACGAAAAAAGGAGACGCTGCTGTAAGTCTCAACAACACCATCACCTGGAAATCAGAGCTGAACAACACATCACTGCTCTGACAAGCCGAGTGAAAGCTTCAAGCAGCCTGACACACGACGGCCGCAAAATAACGTCTTTCTTTCTTGTTCATTTGCCGCTCTCCTTCATCGTGCCACAGCCTGAGACGGAGGGATGATAACACCGTTCCGTGGCGCATGGCTACTTCCAGGACATGTTTAAGTGGCCGGGTGAAATGCAGGCTCTTTGTAAATAGCTCAGAAATGGAGTCGTCAGGGTGAAGCAAACCCACAAGTCTGTGTGAACTGTACAGAATCATGTCCCCTGTGCAAGGACAGGACTTTGTTGTGCGCCCCGATGTCCGCTCGCTAACTGACTGACAGAAAGAGACAGCATCGCAGCCCCGAGGTGGAGGACATTTGGAATTTGTGCTGTCACGGTTTGGGGCTCGAGCCGGGGTCAGTGAGCAGAGCGCAAATAACGTGGCTGGCAGCCGGACTTCAGAGTCGCACTGCGGGAGTTGTGCGTGGTTATCACACAGAAACAGGCTTGAGAACTGTTTGCCAATCTGAGAGCCATTCGGAAGGCAATGCAACGCATGCTAATGAATATTCTGTTAAACATCTCATGCTATTTTACATTTTATCAGTTCCCGATCCACAAGACCCAAAGCTGAAGCACTAATGACCTTTATTAAGATATGCAGAAATAAATAGTTAGTTGAGCTTCTATGTCAAAGGATTTGTCAATACACCGGAACTGTAATCTACAGTACACTGCACATCATTTATCTGAGACCCGATCAATACACCACAAACGACTGACCTTTTTCCTTCGGTGCTTTTAATGTCGTCTCGCTTTTTCTCTCTCATTTATTAATTCTCATATACGATTAGTTCAGTGTTTTGTGCGATCGCAGTTATTTATCCAACAAAAATGTCAGCAACTAATTAATGTAATGAACGAAAAACAACAGGGAATGGGGTTATAGGAAATGAATCAAGGATTTTGAGGAGAGATGAGGGAGGGGTTGACTCTTTCCTCTATCTCAACTTCCCAGAAAGTACCACAGCATACAAGCATGGCCACTACGGACTACCAGCCCTAGAACAACACTCATTCATCATCTCCTGAGTTTTAGTCTCTCTCTCTCTCTCTCTCTCTCTCTCTCTCACACACACACCTGTTTGTCATGACACAACATATAAACAGACCTTAGACTTACGATTAGTGTGAAGTGTGAACTGAACCAAACCTATTCTCAGTCTGCTGACTGCTATCCTGGTATTTTTTTTTTTGACTCTGTTTTTGCTTCCTGGTTTTTATATTCTTGTCTCTGTCCTGTTGTACTGTCTGTTGATCGCCTGACCCCTTGCCTGTTTTTTAACTTTGATCCAGTCTCATGATTATTAATCTGCTTCACCTGCATTTGTTTCTGTCTCAGCCTCTGTTGTGTGACACTCCACATGAAGCTCAGGCAAAGCTGACAGTTTCTTCATATATTCTTTCTCTGTAGGTAAATAAAGCTTTTTAGTGCATTTTTCTGCATTAACAACTGCACACGATTACACGCGACATGCGCTTTATTCACGATGATTCTATATAAGCATATCACTGTATTTCTTCACTGTATCATTTTCATACGCTGTCATTTCAATATCATTTTTTATTATCTTCCACTAGTCAACTTCAATTTCCAATTATTTTCTTTTTCTCTATTTGCATTGCTTATCGATTTCTAAATGAATTGCTAATTGTATTGTACCTTATTTTATATTTGCTTTTTTTATTATCTTAATCTAGTTTAATTTATTTTATTGTACTGTACTTTAGTTAAAAAAAAAAAAATTAAACCCTATTTCATTATTTAATATCGACAGTGATTAAAATAAAAATAAATAAATAAATAAATAAATAAATTCATTCATTCATCCATTCATTAATAATAATAATAATAATAATAATAATAATAATAATAATACTATTTATTATTATTATTATTATTATTATTATTATTATTAATAAAAGCTTTTTTCTGCTTGTTATGTTACTTGAAACCGCAAAGTTGCTTTGTTTTCATCCTCAAATCAAATTATTGTCTCCAGAGCCACTTTTATAGAAAATTAAGCCAGCAATCAGAATGAAGCGTTCAACGGCACTGTGGTATAAATAGCTATAAAAAGCACCTTTAAAACAATATAACATATATTTTCCGTTCGGAAGAAATGCTGGGGTGTATGCAAATGGCACAAAATGAACTCCAGTACAGAGAGCTGAATGATCAATCAACAGGATTCCAAAAGTGTGTGTAATGAGGCAAGAGAAAACACAAGAAGAGCTTCTGTTGTGTCTGGTTCTGCCAAAATCCTCCTGCCCTCTCTGGCTGTCTCTGAAAGCTGCTCTGAAACAGGAAATGTTTATTTGAAAGCAGGCGTCAAATTTATAACCAACAGCATGTCTTACGGTTCGGTGTGTTAAAGTAATATGTAATTTGAGGGGTTTTTTTTTTCAATTGCAGGAATGATTCCATCTACAGATATATAACGTCATCAGATATTATGCATCGTTTACACCACAGTGCTTGATTCCTATTGGTCGAAAAGCAGTGCTTCAAATCGCAGGTTTATATTAATGTTCTTGTTCTAATACAGTATGAACAGCTGAATAAATGGACACTAGTGGTATGTGAACATTTTTCTGGGAAGTGAGTCTCCATTGTTAGAGGTTTGTAACAGACTTCAGGAGTGAGGATTTTGTTCTTTGTGGCTTCTTGGTAACATTCAGTCTCATTAACTTGAAGAAACAGAGGCTGGGAAGCTGTGTTTAGCTGCTGTAATGTAAATGCTCACTAAAACCTCAGACGTTCCATAACATTAAAAGTCACTACAAAGAGATAAAATATACTGTGTGTCGTTCTTAATAAACAAGCATTTGTTAGCGTTTTATTCTAAGCGGAATAAATCACTATAGATAAAGACAGACGGAAAAGGATGAACTACAGCTCCGGAGTACAGGACACCACAGAGGTGCTGGAGTACGCGGTAAATGAACAGCTGGATGTGGAAGTCTATGGAAGGAGGTTGAATGCTGGATGAAAGGTAAGAGAGAGAAATGGAAATATGAGAAGAAGGATCAAGAAAACATAAAAGCAGGACGAGGAAATTATTGATTCAAGAGATAAAAAACAGCTGTAATGATGTAGCTTTCCTCAATAACAAAAACGAGTTAAACCTCGACATTTTATTTATTCTGTATTTATTAAGCCAGAAAAGACAAATTGATATACAAGATCTGTTCTTCCAGGGAGTCCTGGTCCAGACAGCAGCAACCCTATTCACATTTCTTTTACAATCCCAAATAAATCATTCGGGTCACGGCACCATTTACAAAAAGGACACAAGCTTTTTAAGTGTTTGTTGCGTTCAAACCTGCTAACAGAGCAGCAGCTGAAAACCAGTAAATAGCACAAATCCTGCATTAGAAAGTCAGCATTCAGAAGGTAGAAATAGGCACACGTAGAGCTTCAGCATTCCCTCTTTAAAACAGAGTATATAAGCGTTTGTTAGCATTTTATTCAAAGTGGAATAAATCACTTAGTGATGAAAAAAGTGCTGATATTGGAAAATAATCAACTATACAACGGCAAGAGATTTGCATCACGATGCAACACACCACTGTGTCATTGATTATTTTCCTATAACCGCATTCATTACTGAGTTTTATTCCTTAAATAAAATGACAAACAACATGAAGAGGCTGGAAACATTTTGAGAGCTTCATGTGCATTTTTTCATGAGGTTAAGAAAAAGAGAACTGTATTTACATGACGATGAGGTCCGAATAAGATTTAAAAAGCCTTGAACAGACTGTGATACATCAACAGGACGTGAACAAATATGGCAGTTACTGATTATAGCTCATTGTGATTCGATTAACAGAGTTATATTAATGGATGATTAACAAATATCAGAAGCTCGTCCGGATCGTAATTAGTCCCGTTAGAAAAAATATAGACTGCATTGTAAGAATCTACATTACTTTGCTAACATAGGATATTTGGTAATTGTGCGTTTCCATATTGCAGACTATAATCATTTTATTAATTTTACTTTAATGTCCATGTGGGGGTGTAAAATCTTGTGGCAAAACAATAATCTATGTAAACACACACTGAAAGTAAATAAGCTAAGCTCATTAGAATGCGTGCAATTACAGCGAAGTCAGGAAGGCTTTGTTTTTCATTATGTGAAAGATCCAGATCCAGATGGGATTACACTGTTTTATTGACCAGAAATGTAGAAATTTACTCAATTCCTTGTTTATTTCTTTCGTTCTTTTCTCTAGTACAACCTAATTCCCACATATTTGCAATTACAAGGCAAGATCAGCCACCCAAGTCGGCTTCTTGTGTCTCGCTCAGCTAGTGTGTCTGACGCATAGTTAACGCTCTATTTTGGACTCCCTCTCCTCCGATTCCGTCCTTCTCTGCATTAAGGCTGCTTATGTTAATGACGTAGAGGATGTATACGTCTGGAGCCGTCTGCTCATGACTGTGCGGCACGAGCATGAATCAAAGACGCTGTTTCTTACCCGCCGCTGGGTAATTGTGATGTTTTGCGCTGTGCTGTGGAGGGGGAGGGGGCTCCATCGGCAGGACTAGAGGAGAGAGGGATGGTTGCCTTGGAAACCCCGGTCTCAGACAGAGAGAAAGAGAGCGGTGGAAAGACAGACGGAAAAGGATGAACTACAGCTCCGGAGTACAGGACACCACAAGGGTGCTGGAGTATGCGGTAAACGAACAGCTGGATGTGGACGTCTATGGAAGGAGGTTGAATGCTGGATGAAAAATAAGAAAAAGAAATGGAAATATGAAGGAAAATGAGAAAAGGGTTCAAGGGAGGAATGAACACATAAAAGCAGGATGAGGAAATTATTGATTCGTGAGATTCAGCCCAAACTGCTTATGAAGCGGAAAACAAAAACAATCAGCTGTAATGTCGTAGCTTTCCTCAATAACAAAAACGAGTTAAACCTCTACGTTTTATTTATTCTGTTTTCATTAAGCCAGAAAAGACCAACTGAGATACAAGATCTGTTCTTCCAGGGAGTCCTGGTCCAGACAGCAGCAACCCTATTCACATTTCTTTTACAATCCCAAATAAATAGGTCATCAGACATCATTCGGGTCATGGCACCATTCACAAAAAGGACTTTTTAAGTGTTTGTTGCATTCAAATCTGTTAATAGATCAGTAGCTGAAAACCAGTAAATAGCACCAATGACACACAAATCCTGCAATAGAAAGTCTAGCATTCAGAAGGTAGAAATAAGCAAACATAGAGCTTCAGCATTCCCTCTTTAAAACAGAGTAAACTGAAAGGTACAAGGCTACTGTGGGTCCTCTTAATTAATTACCATGGAACTGGAGCATCTGCTCAACATTAATTCACCGTTCTGCAAGTGATTGTACAAGTTCAAGAGCAAACATCCCAAAACCATAACCAATAAGTTCTTGTTTGCTCGTGTAAACAGTGACATGATTCACTCTGCGTTACACCGAAGCAGCAGACAAACATGTATTCTTTTCTCAGTGAAAACTATTGATGCAATGACATCACCATGATCATCACCATCATCATCGTCATTATTTTCATCGCAGCCACTGATATTAATAACTGAGGGACCCATATACACCAGATACAGATATATCATCAACAAGGCTTTACTCTCGTGCTGTATTCATCAACCCTGTTCCTAGAGATCTAACAGAATTTACTTCTGCCTGTTCCAGATAATCTCTCTTCTTGATTAGTTCCAGTTAATTGTATTTGTATAGTGCTTTTCACAATAGATGTTGCTGCAAAGCAGTTTACAAAAATCTGGAGGTAGAATTTCGGGCCAGAATAAGCAAAACACAAGTGACAGTCGTATCAAAAACTTGCCTCAGATGATAAGATGAAAAAGTGCAACAGATGGATGGATGGACAGATGGATGGATGGACGGACGGATGGACATCAGGTGAGCCGGATGGATGGATGTAGGGCTGTTGAATGTATAGAGGTCAAGTGCACCAAATGGATGAATGAATGGATAGATAAATAAAGGTCAGGTGTACTGGATGGATGGATGGATGGATGGATGAATGAATGGATGGATGAATGGATGGATGGATGAATGGATGGATGGAGGTCAGGTGCGCCAAATGGATGGATGGATGAATGGATGGATGAATGGATGGAGGTCAGGTGTGCCGGATGGATGGATGGAGGTCAGGTGTGCCGAACGGATGGATGGATGGATGAATGGACGGATGGATGGATGGATGGATGGATGGATGAACGGATGAATGGATGGACGGATAAACAGATGGATGGATGGATGGATGGATGGATGGATGGATGGATAGATGGACAGATGGATGGATTGGATAGAGGTCAGGTATGCTGGATGGATGGACTAGATGGAGGTCAGGTATGCTGGAGGGATGGACTAGATGGAGGTCAGGTATGCTGGAGGGATGGACTAGATGGAGGTCAGGTATGCTGGAGGGATGGACTAGATGGAGGTCAGGTATGCTGGAGGGATGGACTAGATGGAGGTCAGGTATGCTGGATGAGGGTTAGAACTGAATTCTAAATAAAGATTGATCTCTAGGAACAGGGCTGCTTTATTTATCCTCAGACATTAACATTCAGTCCTCTAATTGGGAATGAATTGCCAGTCACTGTGCAGGATAAGCAAAAACTAAGCCTAACTAATAAACCTTATTCTGGAGTCAGGGGTTAAGAAACAGAAGGTTACTCACAGGGCACGGTTCGGAGGTAGAGGTTATCCCGTATGATCTGCTGGAGCTCGTGGTCCACAGAACCCTTCTGGAATCGGAGGTTAAGGTAATGGCGAAGGTCTTTATCTACAACACCTCCTGCAAAGGCAAGAAAGAAAAAAATCAGTCAGCGGTCCCACCTGAGAACACGGCTTATCGTCTTGGTTCGGCTTTAAAGTCCTCAGGAATCCGTTCCTTCGAGGGCAGAGGCTCGAGTCGTCACAAACACGCCAATGTTGGGATTAATCAGGGTTCTGACTCCAGGGAATAATGATGGAAAACGGAAAAGACTGAAGAAATCCTGCCTACTTTAGGCAAAACTGAACAGATGAAAGATTTAGAAAAATTAGAAAAATCAAAACGGGAGTCTTTACTCAATTCCCCTTACCTGAACCTAACAACTACTTGTCAGATTGTCAGCACTAAAAACGTCGCTCGCCACCCACACGTCCCACATTACAATATATTTATTAAAAAAGCAGAAGAGAAAAAGCGCGAGAGTCCATGATCTATTTAGATCCTAGACCATGGCAGATGCTCTGTCCTTTCTCTCTCTCTCGCTCTCCATCATAACCTTGAACGTTCAGTACTGCCAAATGTAGCCAGCCATTAACGGATGAATACAACAGCTAAGCTCCTGACGGTGCTCAGCGTGGCAGTGTCTAGTGTTGCCCGGTACATAATTACACAGCTTCCACACATAACCACCCCCCACACACACACATAGACACACACACACACAGGTGAACAAAAAGCCAGAGAGCCGGCATTCTGGACATTCTTGACAGATAAAACCTCAACCAATCAGCTTTGTCTTAAAAGCACTGCAGTGATGTCTTTGTAAGCACACACGCAAACATATCACACATCTGTTGTACTGATGCTATAGATTCTGCTTTAATACTGGTGAATTCTGCTCTGCTTTGACATTGGGAGTCTAACATGTTGATGGGGAAAAAAGCCACAATAGAAAGAAAAAAAAAAAACACCCGGTAAATGCAACACGACGGAAAACAATAATGGAAGACAGAGCAAATTGTGCTGAATGGAATTTCATTTATCCATCCATCCATCCATCCATCCATCCATCCATCCATCTATCAGTGATCGTCATACATAATTAGCCTCCCCCACCAGCACCCCCTCCCCATCAACCCCGATACCTCATCGTACCTCATTTGAAATCCAGCGCTCGGTTTCCGCTGCATCTACAGATGATGTTTTACTCACCGGTTCTCTCAAAGAAAATCCTTCCTCCCTGACAGGAGACTTCAATTTCAAAACAATCCCATCGTTCATGTTTCAGTGGAGGCAGACACGATGAAGTCCCCCCCTCTGCATGTAATTTAGCCGTGAGCGGACGGAGGGGGAGAGAGGGAGAGAGAGAGAGACAGAGAGAGAGAGGGAGATGGAGATTCGTCCACAGTCAGGAGACAATAGTGGAGAAAAAGCTCTCCCAGCAAGGAGCCTATCACAACAGTGGCTGGATTCTGATTGGCCTGAGAAATAGTACGGTCCTACAGCTCCCCCTGTCTGCTATGTCTGTGTCTGTGTGTCTGATACAAATGCTTTTAGACACTTCAGCAAAAAGGCCAGCTTCTTTGCACCAGACGCTTTCGGTAAGCTGGCATTTGGTGAACTAGTTGGCCTCATGAAGACAGCGACATGGATGAAGACAGGAAATAGCAGAAATCTTATGAAACATCTGCGGATGCACCTAAAGATCCTTCGGCTTGCTGTCTCTTCATCTTCTTATGTAAGCAATGAAGTGAACTCAAATAACGAGTCCAGGCTGGATTTTATCATCTACCACCGTGCACAGTTTACTTCCAACGCACCTGGCTCTAACTACTGAAAGTTTTAATTAAGAGGATCAGGTGTGCTGGAGCTTGAAATCTCCCCAGGAGGACAGCTGAACTGCCAGGATCCAGGATATCATCATTAAATTCAAATTCTATTTCAGATTTTATTTGTCACAGACATAACCGGAATCAGTACGGCATGTAGTGAAGCGCTTTTTTTTTTTTGATTGATTTGATTTTTGATTATTTATGTCTATGACATATGAAGTAGAATAAATTGAAGAAACAGAATAGAACAGAATAAAGTAGAAAAAATAAAAGCAGAATAAAAAAAGAAAATACAGATAGTTATTATAAAATAGAAATAAAAATATCGACAATAAAATAAAAATAGTTACAAAATATAAGTGGAATAAAATAAAATAAAATAAAATAAAATAAAATGGGGAAAAAATGTTTAAATAAAACAGAATAGAAAAAATAAAAGCAGAATTAAAAAAAGAAAATACAGA
>NC_080717.1:23041875-23079375 GCF_019097595.1 Hemibagrus wyckioides
ACAACTCATACTTATACTTATTCTGCTCTACTGTGTAGTATAAACAGCGTGTGTGTGTGTTCACACTGAAGAAGAACAGTGTGTGTGTGTGTGTGTGTGTTCACACTGAAGAAGAACAGTGTGTGTGTGTGTTCACACTGAAGAAGAACAGTGTGTGTGTGTGTGTGTGTGTTCACACTGAAGAAGAACAGTGTGTGTGTGTGTTCACACTGAAGAAGAACAGTGTGTGTGTGTGTGTGTTCACACTGAAGAAGAACAGTGTGTGTGTGTGTTCACACTGAAGAAGAACAGTGTGTGTGTGTGTGTGTGTGTGTGTGTTCACACTGAAGAAGAACAGTGTGTGTGTGTGTTCACACTGAAGAAGAACAGTGTGTGTGTGTGTGTGTTCACACTGAAGAAGAACAGTGTGTGTGTGTGTTCACACTGAAGAAGAACAGTGTGTGTGTGTGTGTGTGTTCACACTGAAGAAGAACAGTGTGTGTGTGTGTTCACACTGAAGAAGAACAGTGTGTGTGTGTGTGTGTTCACACTGAAGAAGAACAGTGTGTGTGTGTGTTCACACTGAAGAAGAACAGTGTGTGTGTGTGTGTGTTCACACTGAAGAAGAACAGTGTGTGTGTGTGTGTGTGTGTGTTCACACTGAAGAAGAACAGTGTGTGTGTGTGTTCACACTGAAGAAGAACAGTGTGTGTGTGTGTGTGTTCACACTGAAGAAGAACAGTGTGTGTGTGTGTTCACACTGAAGAAGAACAGTGTGTGTGTGTGTGTGTTCACACTGAAGAAGAACAGTGTGTGTGTGTGTGTGTGTGTTCACACTGAAGAAGAACAGTGTGTGTGTGTGTTCACACTGAAGAAGAACAGTGTGTGTGTGTGTTCACACTGAAGAAGAACAGTGTGTGTGTGTGTGTGTGTGTTCACACTGAAGAAGAACAGTGTGTGTGTGTGTGTGTGTGTTCACACTGAAGAAGAACAGTGTGTGTGTGTGTGTTCACACTGAAGAAGAACAGTGTGTGTGTGTGTTCACACTGAAGAAGAACAGTGTGTGTGTGTGTGTTCACACTGAAGAAGAACAGTGTGTGTGTGTGTGTGTTCACACTGAAGAAGAACAGTGTGTGTGTGTTCACACTGAAGAAGAACAGTGTGTGTGTGTGTGTTCACACTGAAGAAGAACAGTGTGTGTGTGTGTGTGTGTGTGTTCACACTGAAGAAGAACAGTGTGTGTGTGTGTTCACACTGAAGAAGAACAGTGTGTGTGTGTGTTCACACTGAAGAAGAACAGTGTGTGTGTGTGTGTGTTCACACTGAAGAAGAACAGTGTGTGTGTGTGTTCACACTGAAGAAGAACAGTGTGTGTGTGTGTGTGTTCACACTGAAGAAGAACAGTGTGTGTGTGTGTTCACACTGAAGAAGAACAGCGTGTGTGTGTGTTCACACTGAAGAAGAACAGTGTGTGTGTGTGTGTGTTCACACTGAAGAAGAACAGTGTGTGTGTGTTCACACTGAAGAAGAACAGCGTGTGTGTGTGTGTTCACACTGAAGAAGAACAGTGTGTGTGTGTGTGTGTGTGTGTGTGTGTGTTCACACTGAAGAAGAACAGTGTGTGTGTGCACTTCTAGTACCAGAGACACTTACAGAACTGAGAAACGAAGTGTGGACCATTGCACAGCAGGGAAAGGGGGCGGGGTTATCTAAAAGGGGTGGGGCTATAATCATTCAAGAAGGTTTTTTTTTTTTTTTTGCTGCCTTCTTGCCCAGGTCACTCTCGTTTTTGTTGTCCTTCAGCTGTTGTCCCTTTCTGTCAGGTGTCGCCGCAGCAGATCAATCATCTGATCCGCATATTTGATTCTGGATGCCCTTCCTGACGCAGACCTCCCATTTTATCCGGGGCTTGGGACCGGCACTTAGAGTTAACCCTTCAGAGACTGGGAATCAAACCCGGGTCATGGTGGTGAGAGAGCAGGAAAGTGAGAAAATCAGACGATGTTGCTAATGAGAAGGGAAAAGGAGCAGGGTCTCCAGAGGGTCAGTTAGTACTGGAGAGGTCATAACAACTAAATAACTATAAAATCATGATTCATTTATCAGCCATGTTAATTGGGCAGCTTTTGTGTGTTTTTGAGTGAAAACTTGTAGCAGCGTTCTCTACAGCAGAGTTCACAAGATTCCAAAGATTGACAGGTCCACACACACACACACACACACACACACACCCACACACCATTTTGATCCTTTAATGAATCAGATACCTGGCAGCCACACAATATGAAGCCTTACTTATTCAGACAGCAGACTGAGGCTCCAGGCATGTGGAGACTCAGAAGATATACGACGATATTCAACAGACCTGACCAATTATTGGCACATGCCTGGAGCTTTAATCTTCTTTCTGCATTATTAATATCATTATGAGTGTGAATCATCGCTACCCATGTGTGTTGTGTAATCTGCTAGTTAGCCTAACTGTGTCTAGCTGTGAAAGAGAAGCTCTGTATTTAAAAGGTGATACTGCAAAACGATTATATCATGATACTTAATGGTGTTACCTCTGCACAGAGCCAAAGCGACTCTCACACTCTGTGTGTGTGTGTGTGTGTGCAGGTGATGTCAAAACAGAGCTGCTTGGTCAAGTGCGGAAAAATCCAACACACGCAGGTATTATAGGTTACAGTGCTCTGATTTAAGCGTTAATTTTTATCAGGTGAACTTAAATGTAGCTCATTTTCCACACACAATTCATTAGCACTACACCTGATTATAATAGACTCATCCATTCATTATATAAATTATATAAGTAAAGACTTAAATGTGGTAAAGGTTTGCCAAAACACCACCGTAAAGTTGGTTATATTCCAGTAACACCATGCCAAAGTCTTTTTATTCCTCTTTGAACACAGCTATGTTTTATTTCTTTAAATTTAATGATGCAGAATGTCCACAGGTTAGTTCCTGTTAGAACTTACATTACAACACCTGTCGTTTCCTCATCAGCCATATTTTTTTTAAATTTCTTTTACAGTTTTTTAATTTACTGTTTTTTACAGTTTATTTATTTTATTTTGTCTAGGTTTTTTATTTTTTTTATTTTACTGTTTTTTTTATTGTTTATTAATTTTATTTAGTCTATTTATTTTGTACAGCTTCCTACTTCATTGTGCAGCAAAGTGCATTTTATTTCCATATGGTTCTATTTTATTTTACTTTTAAATTCTATTTTGAATATTTTTTTTTACATTTTGACTCTGTCTAGATGTCCATACACAGACAGCCGTAAAAAGCGTTTCACTGCACGTCGTTCTGTTTGTGATTCTGTATGTTACATCTGTCATTTTCTCCTTTTTCAAGAAATAATAGGACAAAAATAAATAAATAAATAATGGCAGTTCTCTATCCTGAAGATTCTCCTGTGGCAGAAAACCTACTGACTTCCAAAGCACTGAAAATGGAGACTCCTTCCTTTAAATGTTAAATAATGTGAAATGAATATAAATGTATATGAAACCACACCTTTTATGCGATAGCTCTATAAACAAGAAATCAGTATCAAGTAAATGACTCAATATGGTGAAATATACTTTTTTGTACTCGTTTGTTTTTTGCTCTGCTAGTGGGAAACAGATCGCGAGGAAGCCACACCCACTGTACAGCACGTCGACTGGCTAGCTATAACTCACTGCTTCCTGTTAAAGATGTTTCTGATAAAACTGGTGTCCCTTCATCATTTCTATCTTCATCTGGCAATCTGGCATGTTTACTTCAAACATTATATCTATCGAATGCCTCGGCCCGATGGTCACTAACACCAGTGTAGTAACACTAGTGGAACTAGAACTGGAAAACTTTGGAACTAGAAAGAGAAATTTTAGGCAGTGAACACACACGAGTGGAGTGATACACACATCCCAGATTCGCTTACAGGAAATATAAGCACTCTGTTCGTCTAATCAAATTTCACGACTGGAACTAACCGCTGTATAATAATCTTCATATTAATTAGTGAAATAACAACATACCTTTAGTCAGTTTATTATTAGACCTAGCTGTCCAGCCTACAAGTCCCTGTTGCTATAGAAACGGCAGCGTAGTAATAGCATTATCATCGCTTGCATTCACAAATGAACTAGAGTTAACACATACTGACCAAACAGATTCATGAATTCAGTAGCGCTGTGGTATAAATGAGGATAAGTGCTTTTTAATATTTTAGATATGAAGCACTTTGGGACTCAAATATATATCAAGATTATTAATATCATTATAAATGAAAAGGAGAGGAAGTGAGGAACTTTGACTGAGCTATCACTCTTACAGTAAAACCATGTCTATGGATCTTCCATAACGGTGTCTCTTTATTGATCTTGGTAAATGGCGGCGACGTTAATAAAACATTCCACGGTGTTTTCAGTGTGGTGGATTTTTTTCCGACAGCGTAATGACATCCTTGCCCTTGAGGAAGACAAGCGAACAGAAAAGCACGTTATTGATCCGGTGAAAGTTTTTCTCTCCGAGAAAAACGGACAGTGGAGCTGTGAAGCCTGCGGCTGAAAGGGGCTTGAAGAAAGGCTTCACATCGTGACACGGAGAGAAAGAAATAAAGCAAAACAAAACAATAAAATCTCATGCCGTCTGATCAATGAGCTACGAGTCGCATCTGATTAAGAGCTTCTAGACACATCCAGGCGCATACACAGTGCCTCTGTCCTTCTGTATCTCCCATTAGCTCAGGCACGGCTCCTCGTTCCTGCCCCCTCATCCTGCCTCCTGATCCACCCTGCTCTCTTCTACCAGTGGGAGAGCACCTGGGAGAGAGGCAGAGTCAGGGCCAGAGGCAACATCACCACACTATCCTTTCACATATCCTCTCTCACACTCAGACCCGCGATCGAACGAACCACATTATTCATTTAGGTTACAACAGAAGATAACTACAGCTGTCCGTCTCATCACCTGCACATGATCCCAACATTTTAGCAGCAGAACAGGAAGTGACCGCTGCCTCCGACTCTGACTCACTCTGCTGATCTATGTGACAGTGCGCACATTACTCTGTGTAACCACTCGCCACTGATTACAAGCTAAATAAAGCACATTTCAGTCAGCAGGGCTCATGTCAAACTGCATAGCCTCGCACTAAACTCGCAATTCAATACATTTTCCCTTCTTCTTTTTTTTTTATTCATAGCCTCAGCAGTGTTCTTTTTCCCTGTCAATCAAAGTAGCGACGTGAGCTCAATGCTACAACTATAGCTTTCTATTAACAGACTGATAGCAAGTGCTCAAATCCCACTGCCTGCTAAAATAAGAACTATTTTTATTCACCATGCTAGGATAAATTAGTGTGTTTGACAAGCTAACTGGCTAATCATACATTTGGGCTAAATTGTTTAGCTTAGTTAAAGGTGATAGCGAATCGTCTAACTCTAGTTTGCAAGATGCTAGTGCTTATAAGAATTTACTAGAAGCTCTTTTTGCTGTTCAGATCAATTACACTTGCACTTGACTAGCTAACTATCTAAACTTTCATTTGCCGAATGATATTTAGCCTAGTTAAGGTCGCTAGCTGGTTCTCCAACTTGCTAGTGCTTTGAAGACTTAGTTAAGAACTACTCTTACTGGTTATATCATTTCCAGTCTGTATAATGCACATAATTAGCTCATGAATTTGGATTAAATTACAGTAAATGTTTGGGTACAATTAGCCACCCTTGCTAACTATTCTTGCTAGCTAGTTATCTACATCTAGTTTCCAGAGTAGTTTAAAAATTAAAAAACTTTGCCATATCAACAGTTCAGACATTTACATATGAACATCAGACTCTTCTGTCTATTGCTTTCAGGGAAGTGCTTCTGCTGAACACAGAGAGACTGAGGAGAAGGCCATCAACCAGGAGACCAGGTACAGAGCTTGGACTCTACTGGACATGTCACATAACACCCAATACCTTGGACCCACTTTGCAAAGTGCAATAAAACCTGCACTTACTACTTTGCATTTTATAACAATTATAAAAATATCATATTCATATTCATGACGTTGATATCAACATATCAGTCTTCACAGGCTATATTTTGTCTTTATATATTTTTTTGTTTTTTATTCCTTATTTATTTTGTCTATGCTATATTTTCACATATTTTGTCTTTTTATTTTACTGTTTTTTTATTGCTTATCTATTTTATTATTTATTTATTTCGTCTATGTTTTTCACATGCTATATTTTCACATATTTTGTCTTTTTATTGGTTTTTTTTTATTCTTTATTTATTTATTTTGTCTATATATTTTGTACAGCTTCCCACTTTATTGTACAGCAAACAGCATTTTTATTTCCTCATTATTCTATTTTATTTTACTTTTATGTTCTATTTTTTAACGTTTTGTCTCTCGGCTTTCCCACATGTACAGCCGGGAAAAGAATTTGCCTTTAATTCGTTCTGTGTATGATCGTGTACGTGAGAAATAAAATGTGAATTTGAAATTTGATATTAATCTGTGTTTGTGATTATCCACCACTCGAATCCCAGACTTAGCTTATTTATCAGAAAGCTAATAGAAAAACGACTGAGAATCAAGAGCGATGTGAGACATTTAACACACAGGAGAAGTGTTAATAAGCATGAATCCACTTTAGTATGAAACGGCGTTTAATAAATCTGGCGTTCGCTTTTGCGACGAATCCACTCCCGCCATCTGTACCCAGCTGTATCCTCGTCCCATTGCCATTGCCTACTGCCATGTTTCAACACAATAACATCTACATAATATATCAGCTATTCAGCCATGGAGGAAAAACAAAAGTCTGTCAATCATTTCTGTGCCGGTCTTTTTATTTTTACAATGTCATGCTTCTTTTTTTTTTTTTAAAGCCGCAAATGTGCACAGATTAAGACTTCAGTCATATCCTCTCCAGCACAGGACTGGTGCACGAAGCCCTGATAAGGGTGAAGTGTGCTCCCTCAGATGACGTTTGAAAGCTATCAGTCTGAACGTGTTTAACACGGTTTTGACAGGAGGCAATAAAACAGCCACGCGTCCTGAAAATAAATGGCTGCAGAGACTCTCGTTCTTCCGATTGCACCGAACGCGCTAATGTATTCAGCCTGGTGCCTATTAAGGAGATGGAGATCATTTAATCTGTATACATCAAAGCGAGGCCTTTGTTTGTTAAAGCAGGGAACTGAAATGACACTGCTCTAATGAATGTGACGATGATCAACGGCTCATTCTAACAGCGCAGTAGAAATAATAAAAAAATATATATATCTCTTTTCGGAGCTCAGGCCAGATTTACAACACGAAGTTTCCTGGATAACGTCGTAAAGAGAAAGAAAGCTGGTGGGTCGAATATGAAGAAATAAATCTTGAGAGGAAGTCATACTGCAAAGTATAATCAACAACAGTCACTGAAATGACCACAGTGCTAATTCCTCTAAATCAACACAACGTCTCATCCTAAAATCCTAATGCTTGTATAATTTGCTGCTGACATGGCAGAAGACCTGTTTCCTTATCTGCAAAACCTACAAGAGATGAATAGCTGCTGTTTCATATTTGCATCTTTTTCTCGTAATCTTAAAATATTACTACTTCACCCAAAGAATCGATGAATTTGTAAGATCGCCCTCATAAAGCCATTGCATACATTGTACTGTGTACTTGTAGAATAATAATAAATAAGCTTGTGTAATATAGACCATGGATTTATGCAAGAGTTCCTATTCAAGCCAGCTAAAATTTCAAACCGATAAAACCTCCGACTGAGTAATGGCCAATGCTCTCGTCTGTGGCAGGAGCGTATTTCTGAAAATTTTCACTACGGGGCATCTTGTGTTTCAGAAAGCGTCTGTCGCC
Organism: Hemibagrus wyckioides; assembly: GCF_019097595.1. Taxonomy (NCBI): domain Eukaryota; kingdom Metazoa; phylum Chordata; class Actinopteri; order Siluriformes; family Bagridae; genus Hemibagrus; species Hemibagrus wyckioides. The sequence goes on from NC_080717.1 coordinate 23,049,725, forward strand.
GAACAGAAGCCCGGCTCTGACCGCACAGATTAAACAGGGCGATGCTGATGTCATGTCAGACGTGTCCCTTCCTCATGGTAGTTGCTCTGGAAGGCAGTCCCACCCAGCTCATGCTGCAATCTCCTTCCATCTGCTGGAAGAAGGTCACAGTTATTTGTCAGAGAAAACATCTTGAATGTAGGGTGCTCGCAGTGTTAGAAGCCTCCTCTACGGCCAAAACAGCTGACCTGATTTCGCACCCCTGACATCATTTCCTCCCTCTTTGTGTATCAGTCAGGGCCTCTTGTGAAATCCTCTTGACGCTTCATTTGATGAAATAATCATCAAAAAGAAGTGCAGCCGGAATAGATTTCAACAAGTGACCTGCATTAACTACTAAACAATCCACTGATTAAACACGTCGTCTCTTCGTCCTCACACCTGGAATTTTGTTTTATTTTGACTTTTGCAGGAGAATTAAACTGTTATACTGCAGTGCTTAGTGAATGCTTAATGGTCTAAAGGGGTTGAGTCTTTTTTTTTAACAGCAGCTTGCATAATAGCTCCGGTTGCACGATATTGTTCTTACGGTAACAGGCACCTTTTTTGATGGAGGCTTCACATAAACAGATTAAGCCGCGTGAGGAATCGCTGATGCGGTGAAGTTTTCTGTGAGGAGACGTTAATGTAGCGCTTAGAGAAGGAGTTTCTGGTGTCATGACATAAAGCTGAATACAAGTTTTCTTACATGAGCAAGTCAGCAGGACAGACAGCTTTACACTTGTTTTATCGACTTCACGAGAGAGAAAAATGGCTGGTGGCGGGCCGGCTGTTTATTGCTATAAACCAATAAAATGTTTTAATATTAGCATGACACTCTTTAATAAATTCAGCACATAGTTTAGCCATGGCAAATGTCTGTAGTTTAAGAGGAATACACATGAGTGGACAAGCTGTTATTGGAAAATAATATGAGATGGAATCAGTAACTTTGCTTGGATTATTATTTTCCTGTAACAGCACATCCCCATGTGTTTTAATCCATATTCACATGTTATAAAGAACTATGCTATAAAGTATAGAGAAGAATTTAAAATCTGATGCAAATGACAAAATTGTAGCACTCATTATTTGTATTATTTACACCATAAACAAGCTCAGAGCCTCCTTGTTGTCCAGCAGCAGGATCCTGCGCTATCATTGCTGCAGCCTGGGTTCGATTCCCTGGCAGGGAGCTAACCCAGCTACTGAAGAGTTAACTCTCAGCGCTAGTCCGAAGCCGGGAGGGTTGTGTGAGGAAGGGCATCCGACATAAAACCTGTGCCAAATCAAGACATGCGGACTAAGTGATCTGCTGTGATGACCCTAAATTGGGAACAGCCGAATGAACGACAACACCATAAACAAGCTCAAGATTGCAGAAATGGTTTGGAAACCCTATACAAGTACCAGTACCAGCTGAGCGACACATATCACTTCTAATACAGTACAAAGTGATGCAGTGTGAGGTGTCACCCTTCTCAGCTCCACCGGTGGATACACACACACAAAAATAAATGAATAAAAGACAACTGCATTCAGCAACATCAATAAGGGAAATCTGACAGAGAAAAAGAAAACGGTTGAGTCTCAAATTAAATATGCTTTGGAGATCAGTCTCAGATTGCACTGACGAAGCACTCGTTTATGGTTGGGGAACAAAGCGGTGGAGCCTGAAGCCATTTAATGGCACGTAAAAGCCAGTGGAAAGGAAGGCTCAGTAAATGCTGGCCTGGTGCAGTCCTCACAAATAAACTACAGCTCTTTCATCTGACTCACGATTCCCATTTTATCTGCAAATATTTAGAAGAAACGTAGAGAGATGGTTGAAAAATAAAGCATACATGGACTACATTTAAAGACATAGGTAAGATTGTGTCACTAGAGTTTTATAGACCATTCTATCTATCTATCTATCTATCTATCTATCTGTCTGGGTGATTTATTCAACATTTGCAAGTACATAGTATCATCAAGTACAATGTAAAAGGCAAAAAAAATTTTTTAAGGATCCAATGTAATTTAAGGCCTTTCTTTAAAACAGCCTGAACGTGATTTCAGTATTAAGTAAAGTAATCAGCTTTATCGTTTTTGGCTATTAGTGCAGACATACTGTACGTTACCAGACACAACTGGTGTAGCTCGCGATTAAATAAAACAAACAATTAGTAATGAATAGTTTTAGTGCAGCAGAGAGGCCTAGGTGTACTAAGAGCTGTGCATCAGAACAACAGCAGCTTATGATATGTGTATTTACTTAAGTGCTGAGATGTACGTTTACAAACCTTTACATTGACATTTAAGGCATTTGGCAGGCGCTGTTATCCAGAGCGACTTTACATTTATCTTATTTATGCAACTGAGCAGTTGTGACAGATAGATAGATAGATAGATAGATAGATAGATAGATAGATAGATAGATAGATAGATAGATAGATAGATAGATAGATAGATAGATAGATAGATAGATAGATAGATAGAGAGAGAGAGACAGCAACACATTCTCAGCACTTTAGTAGATTAGCATCACAGCCTGGATCCCTAGCTCTGTGCAAGACCCTCTATCTATCTATCTATCTATCTATCTATCTATCTATCTATCTATCTATCTATCTATCTATCTATCTATCTATCTATCTATCTATCTAGCTATCTATCTATCTATCTATCTATCTATCTATCTATCTATCAGCAGTGGCAGCTTGGTTGTCCTGGGATTTGACCTCACAAAATTAAATAAATGAAATAAACAATTGAAATAAACTTGTAATTATTTGGAATATTTCAGTAAAGGTTAAAACATGGGTGTACTAAGAGGTAGTATTCTGAGGTAGAAGGTGAACTGTATTATAAAAGGACTCGACTCCAGATCACCTTTCCACCTCTGGGATGGATGGAAAGAAGATGAGGCTCTTCAACACACTCTTTAACTGTGTGAGCCTGTAATCTATTCCTGTGATGGCTTCAAATAGGTTATTAACCCCTCAACCACCCACCCAAATGCGAATAGAAAGAGGTAGAGTATGTAGTTACATGCGTGAGAAATATTCAGCTTTAATGGATTCAGCTTTAATGTGGACATGAAAAACCTTCCTTTCCTCCTCAGCCTGCATTCAGTGAGATTAATGTCCAGCTGTGTGACGCAACAGCGCCATGGTGCACGCGTGTGCGCTCTTTCGCTTGTGCATTAAAGTAAATGAAATTTTGCATGGCAATCTCGACTTGAGCACTGACAGAAATGGAACAGCCTCTTATGGCATGACAAATGCTCAAACCCAAATCTCAGAGGCCCAAAGGTAAAGACAGAACAGCCTGAGCAGCATAAATATATGAAACATGTTTAACTAAAAGGTGACCTTCATGGGAGATGCATATCCCGGTATATAATAACAAACAAACACAACATTCCGACTAGTCAGTTCTCTAAAAGCCTGCGTTTTCAGAAAATATTCAGTGGGGTTTAGAGGAAGAAGCTTTAGAGCTTTCAGAAAGAAGTAAATGCCTATTTAATGCTTAACACATTACTCTGATGCAGGGTTTATTATAACTCTAGGCAGGTTTGAATAAGAATAAGACTGTGAGCTCTCGAGTGGCACAACAGAAGAAGTGTTATATTGTTAGGTTGAGTCTTTCCCCCATGGATTACAGTGACACAAAGCAAATATTGAGCTCATGTATGCGAAAGAGGGCAGACTGCACTTTCCACCAAGCGCAATGAGCTGCCCTAGCTTCATGTGATGCACACGTTAGCCTTTCTTCCTGGTTGGTAGCTGACCGTTCATCATATATGATGGGGAAAGCTGAGAAAGTAGCATGTTTACTTTTGGAATCTTATAAAGAAACTATTTACACATCAGCAGCAGAAGTACAAAAGATTCTGGACACTAGTCTATCCCACTATGTGTTTCTTCTCCAAACAGCCACAAATTTGGAAGCATACAACAGTATAGAATGTATTTGTGTGCTGTTGCATTACAATTTTCCTTCACTTGTAATATGGGGGCCAAACATTTTCCAGCATTGCCCCTGTGCACAAAGCAAGCTCCATGAAGACATGGTGTGTTAAGGTTGGAGTGGAAGAACTCCACCTTCAGAATGAACTGAAACACCGACTGAACCCCAGACCTCCTCACCAATGGGACATCAGTCCCTGACCTCATTAATCCCTCACAGCTGAATGATCACAAATCCCCACAGCCACGCTCCAAAATCTAGCCTTGCCAGAAGAGTGGCACTATAAAGCAACAGCAGGGGCTGAAACTGCTCAAAAAGCAGACATGGGCATCAGTGTCCACAAATTTTCTGCCACATAGTGTATGTTCATACGTTCATATGTTCCTCAGATGTCACTGTTGCTGATATCTGGCTATAAAAATTTGGCTAAAATTTCCCTGTAGCATACTTTTATGTTTCAACCACAAACACATTTCAGCGAAATGACATATGTTTTTGCTTTTTAATCTTGCTAAAGTTACATTTCTCCAAAGATGATGTTGGGCTTTGATTAAGTTGTTGACAGTTACATCCCACAGGGAAACGAACAGTTCGATACGTAATCAGATACAAGCTGTCAAAATGTCCATGATACTCCAGCACTGCGGTGAGAATCAATTTGTATAATACTAATATAAACTTTGACATAATAATATTATTTACCTTTTACGCTTTTTGGGGGTAAGGAAAGCCTTCAAATTTCAGAATTTTGTCCAGTAGAAAATGTTAAAACTCTCCCTTGTGAAGGGTTTTTCTAGGCAACCACACTCATCCCAATGATCTTTGAGATCTTCACATTTCTAGGGCTGGGGGTTTGATTCATGGCTGCACATTGTGTGTGAGGAGTTTTTCATGTTCTCACCATGTTTTCCTTGGGGTACTCTGGTTTTTTCCCCCAGTCCAAAGACATGCATTGTAGGCTAACATTAAATTGTCTCCTATGAGTTAACGGGTCTGTGTGTGATTGTGCCCTGTGATGGGTTGGTCCACTTCGACAGCCTTGATGCTACCTGTGTATAATAAACAGCACAGAAAATGGATGGATGTTCAGAACATTATACCTTATTATTATTATTACTATTATTATAACATTTTTTATATCATCACTCACTGTGTTACATTCACAATAAGGCTGTCTGAGTAGGCTGCATGGCCGGACAAGATCTACAAAAATAGCAGGTTATGGCTATAATACATCACACTGCAATTGCAATTTCCTTCGCAATATATTTTATAAAACTGCTGAAGCTGTAACGTATGAGGGTTATCAGACTGAAAGGCTAAATTCACGAAAGTGTTTTTGCCATGATTTTTCAACAGACACACAGAAAACTTCCTGAAGTGCTTGGAATCCTCAAAGAGAAAACTAAAAAGTTCTTCTTTGTATATAGCAGGCTTCTGCAATATCATTATATTAAAATCCAATATTGGCACTGAGTATTAATAAACAATATTTCGTGCAGCATTTGTAGTCTGTTAAATTTTTCCATGCCCAGTAGACACTCTCGAGGCAACTGTCTTCTAAGACTCGTCGAAATAACAATCCTATAATTATATTTTACTGACTGGCGATGCATGAAATATTTAATAGCAGATAAGACTCTGCTAAAACTGAAAAATATATCCAGTGATAAAAGGTGAGGCAATCGTCAGGATGATCAAATTTATTATCGTCAAGTGCTCAGAGTTCTAAGTGTTTTAAACGCACAGCCAGGCCCATACACGGATTTACTATTTTTAGGATGGACTGACCTTTACGAACTCGTCTTGTTGATTGCAATCAGTCTCTGTCCATTCTCATGCAGGCGGCCCATAATCACCTCACCAACAGCAACCAATAGCTGTCACACTGATAGTCCTTTTACGCAATGGGCCGACACTCGCAGCCAGAGAGCAGCATCTTGAAGCAAATTGGTTCCTATGACGTCCTGTCACTGAGCCCAGACTTCTGATGATTAGTTCTGCAGTCGCAAGTCTTCGGCTTGAGACAATCTTTCATGAAGCGATACAAGAATGGATTTTTCCTACACATACCAACCACTTCACTTGTGAACAGCTTGATGATGGTCCAGCAGCCAGAGTGCACCAGAATAGCATGTACTGGAGAAAGAGGAAACCCTAAATTTATCAGGAATTGGGATTAATATTTAGCCTTGATTATGAAAGTGGTGTTTAAGAGCTGATTCTCAAGCTTGACAACCACAAAAAGAACTGTATATCTGTGGAACTGTGCTATTTTTTTCCCCTCCTTCAACATCCTCCTCACTGTGTGCTCATGGGTCCAATTCCCGGCAATTTTCGGACTGTTTCAAACTCGACGCTTTCTGTTAAGGCCCTGATTGTGCTCAGTGCTATTTTAACTTCTTACGCATTTTCACATCCAGTACTGTGATTTTTGCAGATCAACAACCATCTGTCTCTTCTGTGTTGAATATTCTTTGGTTTTTTTCCTACGATAGTAGATGACAATGAGACAAAGGGATGAGGGAGTACAACCTCATATTTATACCCCAGGGAACCAGGGTGAGGTTTAAAGCAACAATAGAGTTCATAGAGACTGATTAAAATGATATATTACTTATAGCTATAATAATATATATTTCTTAATTAAAAGTAGTTCTAATGAGAACAAAGGGGGAAAAAAGGGTTCTGTTATTGTAAAAAGAAATAAGCAAAAATCATGAATTATTAGTACAATTATATTTACAATCATTTTTATAATTCTGGAAGACACAACTTCTTAGCAAGATATATGTGCGCTAATCGAACACAAATGTTTCATTGGTTTAATATATGTCGCATATAAAAATCAATATTGCCAATGTTCTGAATTTTGCTTGGGTGTTGATACGCTCTCTCTCTCTCTCTCTCTCTCTCTCTCTCTCTTTCTCTCTCTCAGCCAATCAGAGAATCCACTACAGCACAGCAACCAATAAAGAAATAAGAGGAGGTGGGGCTTACCTTACCTTACCTTAAGTCTAATCTAGTTCTGCTCTTACTAATAACGCTCAAAAACGACTACTTTCTGAAGCTCCTGCTGCAGTTTAATCCATTTGCACATTTTTTACTTAATGTTTAATTTAGTGTGTAATCAGTCAGCAGGACTTCTCATGCGTAAACAAACTTTAAGGCTCATTTAGAAATATTCTCAAATTATTTTCACAGTTACGAAGGTACTTAAGAAGGGCTAACATAAACATGATTTTTTTAGACTATTTGCCAGTTTTGTTCTTTTTCGCAACTTTTTAACCCCTGGGGGGGGGGGGGGGGGGGTTCTCAGTGCTGTAATGCTCCAAAGTCTGTTTGAACCCTGTCCCTGCCCTGCAGATGCTTGATTCTTCAATCATCTCTTTCTTCTCTGTATGCATGTGCTGTGTAAATCGCAGGAGGATCATCACTTGAACCGAGTCTAGATGAGCGAGCCTCTCCTCCCTCTGAAGCATGTCAGTGTTCTCGCGTCTGTCCTCTTTACCAAATCGGCTCAGATGAACTCTCCCGCAGTGTTAGCAGGATTCTGGACAGTGAGGATGTGGAAGAAATTAACATAGATATTAAAAAAAAAAAAAGAATTATAAATTGAATCGAGGAATTGGATTTGGGCTTTGCATTTGTCACAGTTTCAAGGTATACATTTTTGGACATTGCTGTCTATAAATAGACAAATCCTAAATCCATTAGCAAGCTCACCAGGCAAGTGAAAGCTCTAATGTTCCTCTCTAATGTGTTTTGGTTGCCCGGAAACCTAACTGACTAGGCTAAAAATGGTAACTAATATAGCATAATAAGGTACAGCAAGCTAGTTAGCCTCAAGTTAAGTGTATTAACGCTGACACAAAGAGTATAGAAATTCACTGTCCTTTTCGAGGTAGCACACTCTGTTCACGCCACTGACGTTGTTGGTTAACGTGGCTGTAAGCTGTGGTGTTCTCTTCACATCTCATATAAAAGATATTACTTGAGTTTGATTAGAATCTTGTTTTGTTTGTAGTGTAAATTTTCGGGGATTTATTCCACATTGTCCACAGTTTGGTCACCTGCCCATTCCGACTAATCAGTCAGCCAGCTCTCTCCTATCAGACGACCGACTACCAGCCAGCAAAGGTGAAGGATAACACATGCTTCCTCCAAGACACGTGAAGCTAGCCAAATACAGCTTTCTGAGCTGCAACACAGGGCAGAGTAACACACTTGGAGAAAAGTGTTATCTACCTCACAGACAGCTACAATTGGCTCATGCTGCGGTGATTGATGGTGGAGAGAGAGTATGCCCTACACCCCACCCAGAGAGCACTGATAATTTTCCTCCCTTGGCTCCTGGCCACTGATGATAGGGTGAAAACTTCTCTATTGTCACGCCTATATGTTAACATGACACGGTTACTCTTAACCGCAAGGTGATGCCGTGTTGTACTGATCTTATTACATTTCTGATTAAGTCTTCACTAATTAACCCGTGTTGTTAAAGGCAATGTGTGTAGTGCAGCAGGCAGTGGGATTCAGAACAAGAAGCTACAGCACTGTAAAGAACATTTTGTCTAAATATCCATACCAAGTTCCATATCCATATCCATACCCTTTGCACACGTCTTCAGTCAGGCTTTAGTAGGCTTGTACAACATAGCATACATATATTTACACACTATTACATTGCCACAATATCCAGTGGTACTTATCTGCAAAAATATTATATTACACCCTGCCAAAATGTAAACATTTCATGTCTGAGTGCTGGAAAAAGATCAGAGAACAGTTGGACTAAAAATATATGCCAAAATGCAGTCATTATTCTCACACAATAAAACGAGAGATGAGCCAACCAGGATCCAAATCTGGAATGATTTCAACATGCAATTTGAAAGCTTTTATATTAACAGACACTTCCTTCCCCCGAATCTCATTTTGACCTCTATTTCTGACATGATAAACACAGATTATTTTGACCTTATTAAATAAAATCAGTGTATGTTCAACTTTGCTAAGGTTACATAGACATACATTTAACATCAGCTACACCGATCAGGCATAACATTATGACTATGCCTACCTAATATTGTGTTGGTCCCCCCTTTTCTGCCAAAACAGCCCTGAACCGTCATGCACTGTGTATTCTGACACCTTTCTATCAGAACTTCTTCAGCAATCTGACCAACAGTAGCTCGTCTGTTGGATCGGATCACACGGGCCAGCCTTCACTCCCCACGTGCATCAATGAGCCTTGACCGCCCATGACCCTGTCTCCAGTTCACCACTGTTCCCTCCTTGGACCACTTTGATAGATACTGACCACTGCAGACAGGGAACACCCCACAAGAGCTGCAGTTTTTGGAGATGCTCTGATCCAGTCGTCTAGCCATCACAATTTGGCCCTTCGTCAAACTCGCTCAAATCCTTACGCTTGTCCATTTTTCCTGCTTCTAACATCAACTTTGAGGACAAAATGTTCACTTGCTGCCTAATATATCCCACCCACTAACAGGCGCCATGATGAGGTGATCATCATTCTTATTCACTTCACCACTCAGTGCTCATTATTAATGGCTGATTGGTGTATATTTATTATTAAACACCATACTGAAAAATCTGAGGTCTAAACAGTTCTTTTCTGGGTTTTTTGACCCAAAAGGAATAAACTGAAGTATAAGGAAGAGTCAAATCTATCACGCTAATGGTGATAGACATTAAATACACTTAAATACTATTTACTGGTGCTCTCCTGTAAAGAGTACGAGAGGAAATGTTGGACATGTGGACATTAGACAATTAAAGAAATATTAACTGTTTACATAAATATTACTCCAGACCAGAAAGAAAGTATTTAGCTTTACCTTCCCTTTCACTCCTTGATACCAAGATGGCTTTTTTAAGTTAATGAATACATTGCAATATTTTAAAATGGAAAATTGTAATCAGGGTGGAAAAAAATTCAATATCGTACATGTTTCGTGAGTAGAGTTATTTCATCCTGAATGAAAGAAGAAGCTAGCGGTCTATAGTCTTATTATCCACCTGGCACAGATGAATAAAAAATGAATAGCCTGAACACATACTCTTCTTGTTCCTGGCACCCAGACTATTGAATTTATCCATGTCCAGCCAACAGAGTTACAACAGCAGGAAGACTGTCTCACTGGATGTACTTTATGGCTAGTACGCTCTCCATCCTCGGGAGCTTTGCTGACTAAGGCTTGCTCTTCTAGAAAATGCCTCAGTTTAGCATGGTGTATATTGTAGTGAGGAGGGAAAAAAACTAATTAAAAGATATGTTAAAGACGAAACATCAGACATCTCTGAGGACAAACTGACATTATTACTCTCATCTGAAAGAGATGAACGTAAGGGAAAATTATGCTTGAAAACATCGTTTCCATCGTTTCTCGTTTGTGCTGATTTACACATCTATCCATTTTTATTCTATTTAAAATCTATTCAAAAGCCGAGGAGCTAATGGCAAGCCAAGACCATGAGAGACGGACCAGTACAACGAGGCACGTTACACCGATGTGCAATAAAGTTTAGCGTTTCCACCAGAGTGAACAATCTGAGAGAAAAAATATGAGATAAACGCTACCGGTGTTTTTCATTTCAAACTTTAAGGAACTTTAGGGAACATCCTCGTTTATGAAGCTCCTCATGAAGCTGCTTGAGAAGATACCAAGAGTGTGCTTTAGGAATACTGTTCTGAATAATCTTAGTCTCTGCATAATTTCATGTTAGTTCACTACTGTCTGTCTAAAATAGTAAAAAAAAAACGAAGCAATTCCTGACTTCCTGAAGTCCAGTCTCTTTGACTGGTTGCGTATATACACTGTACACTCGAGCTACGTTCACACATGCAGTGATTTTATAGCCGAAAATCAGCAGTTGCTGTACTATGAAGTCTTTCCTACCAGTTCCTACTACTGGTTGCCATAGTAATGATGGTTTTCAGTGGGTGGCACATTTCAAAACAACAAAACATCCAGTTTTCTTGCCGCTAAAATGAAGCATTCTGGAGGGAGATGTGGTGTTTGTGTAGAAAAATTAATCAGTGTGTATCTGCAACATATGATACGAGATGAAGGAGAAGCAGTGTGCGATCATGTGCGCTCTACTGTCTTCACTCCCATTGGTAGTCGCTTCTTACAGGTAAAAAGTCTCTGGGCACGCCCACATCTATTCATCAGCTCTCGTTGAATATGAATTGTTCTTGGTCGCTGTATGTGTGAGTATAGAATTAGTCAGCACTGGTTAAGCAGATTCCAGGACATCAAACAAGTCACTGTTGGAACCGGCTCATTATGATGACTCTATAACCATCAAGAGTGAGTCTTGCTCATGTGCCACCAACACACATACCAAAATACACACCCTGATACATAAAAGCCCAATTACTTCCAGTAGGCTCATCAGACCCAGGCACGCATGTGTGTGTGTGTGTGTGTGTGATGTGTTAAAAAGCCTATACTGGGCTCATATAACACATAAGAACGTGTTAATCACACTACCAACATGTCAGCAACATGATATGTTCGCCAAATCGCCCTCCCTCTCTCTCGAATTGACGGCATCTTGCGGACTTGGTACCCTGGTTGTAAGATGGTATCTGACGGTAATACAACATCAAAAGCATTCAAATAGAACACGGTATTTTTTCTGTACCAGAGAACTGGATATCCATGTACAGTGGTACTGTCTAGAGATTTTCACAAATACTGTGTGACGTGTCAAATATGCGCAGTGCTTTCAGAGGTGCAAATTGGTACCATGGGATTTCTGTAGTAAAGTCAGAACAGTCCAATTTACTACCTCAAATCGCATCTCCGAGAGGTCTGCTATTCCTATACAGTGCATGTAAAAAAAAAAAATCGGACCTAATTTATATCCTCACTGTAGAATGAGATGTGTTTGTACCACATCCCATTGAATACTATGAAACCGGAACTACATTATGTGACATAATTCACAAGCTTGTCCTCGGCATAATCAGGTGGTACCTCCTGTCAGTGTGCTCCTACCCCCTTTTTACTACCCTGTGTTAAAAAATCCTGGCCAGAAGATAGATTTATGTGTTGCATTCCTCAGCAAACTTCAAACCGTATAGAGGCCTTTTCATACTGTCACCAGGAATTTCAGCCATGCAAATCTGATAGAAACTCAACATCTGTGTGAGCCTGTAGGTGTTAATGTGCAGATGTGCATGAACACACATCTCCACGTCTTCTTTCCATTTCACACACAAACCCTTCATGATATTTGCACAGACAGCTTGGTTTCATCCAGCAAGCGCTTTTGCTACACGAGAAGTGAAAAGTGTCTCAGTTCTCAAGCCCAGGCCGTCAGAGAGAGAGAGAGAGAGAGAGAGAGAGAGAGAGAAGCTAAATAAACACGCAACGGAGCGGAAGACACGCGTAACCAAGGCAACAACAAGCCGCCAAAATCCGTTAGATAGGCCAGCGTGTTGGAGTGATGTTGACGCAAAAAACGATGGCGTCCCAACAAAGCCACTGGTACCTCCTACTGAAGCCATCTAGGGCTGTTTAGGCTACACCACACACACACACACACACACACACACACACAGATGTACATATGCTATGACCACGTTAGAACGGATAACGGAACGGAGGCAGCAAGACGGGAGCGCGCAGCGGGGGCGCGCCGCTGTTTACGCTGCTCCGCAGCTGTATTCAGGCCGTCTCACCTTGCTTCACACACTTGAGGCGAAACGGGTCTTTGCAGTGCTTAATGACGGCCAGTACGTCCCGGGTGGTGAGGCCAGCCACCGGCGTGTCGTTGACCTCCAGCAGGAGCTCGTCGGCGCACAGCTTACCGCTCTGGATGGCCACCTTTCCGTGCTTCACCTCTCCGAAGTATGGGAAATTGCCATTCTCAGCGCCGCCGCGAAGCTCGAAGCCCAGCTCGCCCTCCTTGTTGCGGGTGAGCACCGCTTCGTGGACTTTGTTCGTCCAGTGGTTTTTCTTCTTCAGGCTCTTGGACATCGCGGATAGAATTTCTTTCCGCTTAGCAGCGCGTGTGTAACGGGCGGCTCTTCATCGGGTCGCTCGGTGGTTCAGCGCCGGTACGAGGCGCTCGTCTTCTTCTTTTTCTTCCTCTCCTTCTTCTTCTTCTTCTTCTTCTTCTTCTTCTTCACGCCAATGTCGCGACCGCACGCGCGGCTGATGGAGCCATGTAGCACGTAGCGCGCGCTTCTGCCGAGAGCTGCAGCAGTAGCTATGCAACCAAAGCAGACCGTCTCACACACGCGCCCGCGCACACACGCGCGCGCGCGAGCCGTGTTGCCAGATTGAGGGGTTTTTTTTTTGCTCAAAGTCATATTCATCTTAATATATTATATAATAACTACATTATTGACCGAAAATGGGACGTTAAAAGTAGTGATATATTTTCAAGAATTAAATATCTGTATGGAAAAAAAATATGTATAATATCATTATATTAATATGTATTAATAATAATATTATAATATTAATATGTAGGTTTATTTTATTGTCTTTATATTTATAACCAGTTTATTTGCTAAAAGGTGAAATTTACTCTATTATGTAATCTATACGTAATGTTCGCTAATAATAACTATTCTTCTGAGACGAGTATTTATTAATTTAGAACATAAAAAAAGTAATTAAAGTAATTTAAAAAATACTAAAGTAATAGCGACTTAATTACATATATTATTTGAAATTATTTATTTATTTATTTATCTTTAACAAAAACAACAACAACAATAATAATAATAATAATAATAATAATAATAATAATAATAATAATAATAATAATAATAATACATTGTCACTTAAAAAATATTTACATATGAATCTCAAGTGAACAATTGGGACGTGGTTTGATCAAATTATCCACTATATAATTTAATGCAAAATAAAGCAATAAAAACAAAGGCTCTATGTAACAACATTGCAATGCTTGCCCAAAATAACTCCAGAACGATCTGGCAACCCGGCACGCAGTGAGTGTGGAGCGACCCGGATGTAATGTCTCCTGGAGGAGGAATGAACGATCCATCAGAGAATAAAAACATGTGGAAACGAGACTGAAACCTTCAGGGGGCAGAGTTAACACTTACAGCGCTGAATTAATGCCTACAGTCATGCATTGTTAATGACACTGTTTATAATCACTGTGTTCATTCTGCAAATGGGATTTTCTTTTGTGTCTTTTAAACAGGAAATGACATCCATACACTCTCAGAAATAAAGTACTTTTCCTTGCCACTGGGGTGATATCAGGCAGGGCTTGTAGGGTATATATTTTTCGACTAGGAAATACCTTTAGCTTGATTTTACAGTAATTCTTTTATGTCTTTAAGTCTTAATTATGAACCTTAAATTGAAGATCGACGATACATCCTAGTTCATGTTTTCGACATTTTCCATTTGACCGATCCTTTTTCCAAAGGCCCTTGAAAATAAAATGGCTGTAAAGCATCTATGACTTTCCATCTTGATATGAAACTGATGTGAAGAACGAAGTGACGTTTTAACTGTTGCCATTACTTTTTCATACGAGTTCAGGCAGGACAAGAGAGGTCCGCTGTAAGGAGGCTGGCAAGCTGCTGGCAAACATTATTATGAATGAGAAAGCACGCTGATGCAGCAAGTGCTTTAGCCTAATGTAATCCTGAAATGTTTACAGTGCAAGATGGTTTCTGTAGAGGATTTGTGTGTGTGTGTCTGTGTGTGTGTCAACAGCAGCAGGGCAGAGCGTGGTTAGATCCAAAGACTTATACATTTCTAATAGTGATGCCTATGTATGCAAGTTTGTTTAAAAGTAAAAGGTTTTATTTTTAAAGCAACTATTTGAAATCGCCTTCTTATTAAATAGATATCTTCTTTTGTCTATTCGCTTTCAGTGTGTGAAATTTTTCATAGCACATTTGGTACGCACACCATGACTGCTAGCTTGATGTTGGTTCCCTCATTATCCGGCACATAGTACCTCACTCTCTACTGTATGCATTTGCCACTGATTCTGCTCATATTGCACAATAAGACCATAATAAGAATCCTACTCTTGACCCAGAAATGCCCAGCAAGGTCATCTATGGTTTCTATGGCCTGTTCTTACAAGTACTTTTGTTGGCAACCTTGTCCAGAATACCTGTGCCTATCGATTTGGCTCCTTGAAAGGAAGTACAGATTGATAAATGCAACTCTAGGAAAGTCTTCTGGTCCCCTTGGACATGAGTAGAAACTGTTTTGCAAATGGTGCTCATCCCATTTAGGGGGTGTACTGCCCACTTCCTAGAATACTATCCGTCTTGCAGGAACAGTGGAAATTTTCATCAACACTAAAGGTGTATGTGCAGGGTGTTGGATTGCCTGACCCCTTCCACGCTAAACCACTCCACAAGGAATGTCTCCTCCTCATGGGCATTATTTAGAGGCATCTTTTATATTTAGAGCATAAAAAGTCAGGGTTGATGCTACCTCTGCATCACCATGCACCTTCTGCAGGTTCTGCATGTTAACATTCACTCTTTCATTGGTGTGTATTATGAAGCAGTCATCTCAGAACACATTTCCCATTACAGTGAGTTGGACTCTAATGACACTGTGGTGATATTTGGTGGTTCGGAGGGATGAAATAGAACATTAGTTACTTTTTAAGTAACTGATAATTGTGATTATGAGTAATTGTGGTTCTAGATAAAAAAAAAAACAACAACCATATAACGGTTCATGGTCCCCTGTCCCTTAGAACTAGATCCAACAGGAACTCAGCAAGAAGGGAAGACGACCATATAACAATGACTATATAACAGTAGATGGACTGGCGACCTGTCCAGGGTGTACCCCTGCCTTTCGCCCTATGTGCGCTGGGATAGGCTCCAGCAGACCCCTGTGACTCTAGGAGTCCTAGGAATAAGCAGGTATAGACAATGAATGAATAAATGAATATATAACAGTATTTGTTGCTAATACTATGTCATATGGTCACTTTGTGTCTCAGCATGAGCATGCAGACGTACCAGAAGGTATCCAGGTTCTACTCAGCATTTATTGAACCACAGTTACATATGAGGCTAGTGTTTTCTCTGCTGCAGTTCTGGAGTCATTCTGCCCTATAAAAGTTTATGATTTCCCAGCATGCCTGCTCTGACTGATTACCTAATTATTAGCCTTTATAAATGGGATCAAGGTTTCTGGTTTGGAAACAACTTGAATTTAAATGTGAACACATATACAGCACTGAGCCACTGGGACACCCTTGTTTATCATTTCTTATGTTATTAGACTGTTAGCAAGTATGACATGATCCAGGCCTAAGGGAAATCATAATTAGATTTTGCAGATAATGTGCAGATTAGAGCGTAATATGATTTAGCAGAGTGGATACTGAGATAATCTGGAATTTTAGGGATTAGGATTATTAGGGTGGTTCTCCAGTAGAGCAGGTCTAATACATAATTCTACGGACTTCCTGCAGCCATTCTTAATTACGCGAAAGAAGGACTATAATGTATTGATAAAGTAATTGAAAATGAAGGTCCAGGGTTATGATTATGGTTTTTCAGTTGGACAACATTTCTCTATATCTTCATATTCATCATTTCTGAATTTAATTTGAACATATTTCATTATTTGCCAATTGTTAAAGCATACAAAACAAGGGTCTTGTTTTTATTAATATTTTAAATAATCCCAGCCTTTTGAAAATAAAAACAAGGAACCTTCATCCATTACTCTCCCCCAGGAGTCCAGTGTGGGTTCACTCTAATGGTGGAGACCTCTACTTATGAGCCCTATGCAGGACGATGAACTTGAATAGGGCTCTTAAGACATTGGTATAGCTACGGGGTGGTTTAGGGTGGACAACTTATAACACTATAATAATAAAACATTAGTAGTAGTAGTAGTAGTAGTAGCCATATACTGACAGGGGTATACACATTTTTGTCTCAGGCTATACTCAGTAAACTTATATATCTTGCCCTCCACAGAACATAATTCACTTACACCGCAAACAATGCTTTGGATGCTATATGGACATTATATAATTACACAGTTGTTAGGAAAACATTTGCTGATACAGCAACTGGACCTTTCCTAAGATCATCTACTTTCACTTAAGGCCATAGTGTTTACATTTACCCCAAGAACACCAGAAACTCCAGCCCAGTTTCAAAATACTCTGAAGTAATGCACAAATAGCAGTACCACAGCTAAGGAGGCATCATCAGTCATGTGACTAATCAGACAGTTTGGAGCTACAGGAAGGTTGTGTTTGATGCAGTTTACCTGGGATCTCAGCCATATGGTACAGGACACTAGTGGGCTTTTGATCAAGGACTCCATCTTCTTCCTGCTACTTTCTCCTAGGCTCCATTAGGCACCTGCTTCATCTCCCTCAGAGAGCTGGGAGATTAGACTAATCAATTGAGAGTAAAACTCAGTCCTTCTGCAACATAGAGTCCCAGCACGAGGTGTTGGAATGAAAGTGTGTGGAAAGATGTATTAAAGAAAGGCATTTCCATTTTAAAGATATATATTCAATATAAAATGTGTTTTTATGATTAAATTCTTTCATTAAATTCACCCAGAAAACAACACTACTACATTCCTTGAGAAACAATGGGATCTGAATAGCGTAGTGAGAAAATCTGAGTGGATGTGTTTTTCTGTCATAAAATATGAGAGCCAATCAATATTCACATGTAAAATGAACAGTATAGGGCGAAAAGTTTGTGGACATCTGCCCATAACAGACATACACTATATTGCCAAAAGTATTCGCTCACCCATCCAAATAATCAGAATCAGGTGTTCCAATCACTTCCATGGCCACAGGTGTATAAAATCAAGCACCTAGGCATGCAGACTGTTTTTACAAACATTTGTGAAAGAATGGGTCGCTCTCAGGAGCTCAGTGAATTCCAGCGTGGAACTGTGATAGGATGCCACCTGTGCAACAAATCCAGTCGTGAAATTTCCTCGCTCCTAAATATTCCACAGTCAACTGTCAGCTGTATTATAAGAACGTGGAAGTGTTTGGGAACGACAGCAACTCAGTCACGAAGTGGTAGGCCACGTAAACTGACGGAGCGGGGTCAGCGGATGCTGAGGCACATAGTGCGAAGAGGTCGCCAACTTTCTGCAGAGTCAATCGCTACAGACCTCCAAACTTCATGTGGCCTTCAGATTAGCTCAAGAACAGTGCGCAGAGAGCTTCATGGAATGGGTTTCCATGGCCGAGCAGCTGCATCCAAGCCATACATCACCAAGTGCAATGCAAAGCGTCGGATGCAGTGGTGTAAAGCACGCCGCCACTGGACTCTAGAGCAGTGGAGACGCGTTCTCTGGAGTGACGAATCGCGCCTCTCCATCTGGCAATCTGATGGACGAGTCTGGGTTTGGCGGTTGCCAGGAGAACGGTACTTGTCTGACTGCATTGTGCCAAGTGTAAAGTTTGGTGGAGGGGGGATTATGGTGTGGGGTTGTTTTTCAGGAGCTGGGCTTGGCCCCTTAGTTCCAGTGAAAGGAACTCTGAATGCTTCAGCATACCAAGACATTTTGGACAATTCCATGCTCCCAACTTTGTGGGAACAGTTTGGAGCTGGCCCCTTCCTCTTCCAACATGACTGTGCACCAGTGCACAAAGCAAGGTCCATAAAGACATGGATGACAGAGTCTGGTGTGGAGGAACTTGACTGGCCTGCACAGAGTCCTGACCTCAACCCGATAGAACACCTTTGGGATGAATTAGAGCGGAGACTGAGAGCCAGGCCTTCTCGTCCAACATCAATGTGTGACCTCACAAATGCGCTTCTGGAAGAATGGTCAAAAATTCCCATAAACACACTCCTAAACCTTGTGGACAGCCTTCCCAGAAGAGTTGAAGCTGTTATAGCTGCAAAGGGTGGACCAACGTCATATTGAACCCTATGGATTAGGAATGGGATGTCACTTAAGTTCATATGCGAGTCAAGGCAGGTGAGCGAATACTTTTGGCAATATAGTGTATGTGCTTTCTGAAAGCTCCGTTCCAGTTTTGATGCCTCTTTTCTGTTAACTCCACTCCTCTTGGAAGTCTTTCCATTAGATTTTTGAAGAATAAACAAAACACTTACTAAAGGTGAATGAATGAATGAATGAATGAATATAGTAAGAGGTGTTTCAACTCTATCCAATCTTATCTGCAAAGATCTGGTTTAGGTGCAGGTTATCATTCCAACCAAGCTGGAGCTGCGATTGATTTCACCAGTTTAACCAGTTGATCCTGGCTTTCTATAGACTCCTGGCTTCTGCTTGGTTTACTTGGTATTACACGGTGTCTGGTCTTCTCAAGGCATGCAGCTGTAAACGTGATATTCACCACCAGGGGGCAATATGCTTTAACACTTCAACAAGAATAGCTTTGGGTCTCGGCTTCTCAAAGACTAACAAGAGGCCAGTTTTAAAAAGCCTTAAACATATTTTTTTGTAGATTTTGCTGATTATAATAAAACAGCCCAAGTGAACTATGTATGATTTCTTTATGCTTACAATTGGATTATACAAATAATTATACAATAACTGGATTATAACAAAGGAAATCTGAAAGACAAAAAAACATCTATTTCAAAATGCCGTGAGTTTATCACAGCACATTTTATTAGCAAAATAGTGGAAATTGGTCAGCCCCACCAATGAGAACAGAGACAGTGAGGGACATAAAGTGAGGTGCATAAAGCATTTAAATTTTTGTTATAAATAATATGAGGAAAATGTCTACTGTACCACATTCTTCACTCATGTTTTCTAGCAAATATAACAGGCAGTAGAATATGTGCAATGCACTTGGATGAGAAGTCCAAAGGTGTACTTATATGCTACAGACATGATTTAACATAGTCGAAATGCTTTGGTCCATTTAAAAAGGTCTCCTGTGCGCAAAATGTCACATGTCCACGTCTTCATCTTCATACACAATGTTATTCAAAGTTATCACAGTTCTTCCTGAAACCATTCCTCATTTTCTCTTCAGTCCCTCTATTGTCACTTGGTGCATCTTCGTAATCAACCTACAGGCTAATCGGACGTGACGGATGCCAATTCTGTGTAGTCTGAGGTGTTCTGGGAAATCCCATCCATCTATTATGTTTGCACACAGCAGAGTTTCTCTAGACTAATCTTATAATTCAGGCAGGTTTTACATGTACACCACGGGAGTGTTTTGTCAACTATTCATATACGCTCTCTGTCATCATCGTCATATTCGTCAACATCAACATCATCATGGTCACTCCCGGAAAAGAGTGCTACTAATGTTACATGATTACATATCAATGCCTACATCCATATTCGAGCAGCTTAGATGACAAAATTAAGAGCAGAGGATATAAGATGTTCCCAAAAACCTTCAGCGTGAAAAAAAACAAAAACATAACCCTTCGGAAAGCAACTATAAATTATTTTTTAAAAACAGTTCCAGCGACAATTACAGTTGTACAAATATTTTACATAAAGATTTTTTTTTTTCTCCCTGAAACAATAAAAATGTTTAGAGAAGATAAATAAAATGTTTACATAACGGATATGCCGTGTTCGTGGTTGACCTCGCTGCAGCCGTACTTCTTCCAGCTATTTTCTCTCTGTCTAGTTTCGTCACCCTGCGATGAGGTGAACACAAAACACAGAATCGAGTTCACGTACAAGCAAGTCAAAAAGTACTAACAATAAACACACTGTTATAAAAAAAAAAGTTGCCGGTTTGTTAGGTAACACTCCTCGTTGGTCATTTAAGATATTGTTTGTCTGGTGGATCATTCTCTCTACATTAGTGACATGCACAGGTACGACAGTATCAGGTACACTAGCCCTATGACAGTCCCTTAGACTGATGTGAAAATTGCACCTAATATGTGCACCTATATACCCTGCGATGGGTTGGCACTCCATCCAGGGTGCATCCTGCCTTGATGCCCGATGACACCTGAGATAGGCACAGGCTCCCCGTGACCCGAGGATAGATCGGATAAGCGGTACAGACAATGTGCACCTATATGGTAGGTGGATGTTAGGAAAATACCTACTAAACTCAATACAGATTCCTAACCTTTATTTTATTCATTATTTACTCAATCCCTTCAGTATTTTGTGATCATAGAAATTCATAGAAACACAAAAACCAAGCAACTTTTGGATATTTGGAGGAGCTTCCCATTTTTCAAAATTACCACAGAGTTTATGCAGATTTGGGCCAAGGCGCATGGTGTCGCATCATTACTATGCTCGTTCAGCCAAAACCTTCAGCGATTAACGTGTGGAACATGAGCCCAGCTATCACAGAAAATAATTACATATGCGTCTTCACTGGTAGGAGTTTAAAAGAAGAATCCTGTGAGTGCAATTTCACTAATTCAGCTAGGTATCCATAAAAACCCCCACAAAAGCAAGCACTTTAGAACACAACAATTACAAAGAAACTTTGTGAAATCTGGAGGGCCAGTTTAATAATAATAATAATAATAATAATAATAATAATAATTATTATTATTATTATTATTATTATTATTATTATTATTATTATTATTATTATTGTTATTTTTATTCTTATGATTATTATTGTTATTTTTATTCTTATGATTATTATTATTATTATTATTATTATTATTATTATTAAGCTTGATTTAATTTTGGATTTAATCCAAACCACAATACCTAAAATACAGTGTCAAACCAAGTTGACACTATAAACAATATTTCTGAATAAATAATGTCAGCTCTTCATTAATGTCAACAACCCTAAATAAGATTAATCCTTGCCTCATGTGCAAGTGACTGTGTATTATGGCATTATTAATATACCTTTATTATAAATTGGACCCAAATGTAGTCCAAAATCCAGGACCAAAAAAGTCATATCAGACAAGTATGGACCCACAGACTATGATAAAAGTATAATAATGTTTGACGTATTTCTTAAAAAAAAATTTTTTTTGCTTTATCATCTGCTTTATATATATATATTTAGTCATTTCAAGCAGTTACTCTTGAGAGGTCTGTTACAGATAAATAATCCATTTTTTTACTCACTAATGTAACAGCCGGATCTAGAACAGCCCACAGTCCTTCAGGTTGTTCTTGATGATGACATCAGTGACGGCGTCAAAGACAAACTGGACGTTCTTAGTGTCTGTCGCGCAAGTGAAGTGGGTGTAGATTTCCTTGGTTTCCTTTTTCTGGTTCAGATCCTCAAACTGACTCTGGATATAGGCGGCGGCTTCGTCGTACGTGTTCCCACCTTAGAACGGAAGATACATGTTGAGAAAATACCAGATACAATACCGCGATCGTGCCAAGCGCAATCTGGCAGCATATTTGACCTGAAGCGCGTTTATGACAACACTCAGCGTGCACATACCAGGGTAGTCTGGAAAGCAAATGGTGAGAGGGCTTTTCTTGACTTTCTCCTCAAACAGATCTTTCTTATTGAGGAAGAGGATGATGGACGTGTCCTCAAACCACTTATTGTTGCAGATGCTGTCAAACAGCTTCATGCTCTCGTGCATGCGGTTCTGTACAAGGTGGAATACAATGAGAAACCATCTAGATCAAACATATACAAAGGTTTCAAACATACATATAGGTTGGAAACTTTGGGTCTATAACTTAATTGAAAGATCGGGTGTGTGGAAGCTAGTCTCCGTTATTCCAATAGGGAGCAAAATAGAGCGATAAGGCCATAAACTCAACTACTGAAAGAATGTGCAATTGTGAATGAAAGCAATTCTTCATCAGCAAGCTGAAAACTGTTGCAATGTGTCTATCCAGAAGAACATATTTAGAGTTTCGCAACAACGAGGTGAATACTTATGCGATCTTGTCAATCCTATGTATAATATTTTTGCAAACTGTATAGATTCCCTACAGGAAAGTTAAATTTTGTAAAGCACCCCTTCCCCTTTTTCCCTGCCATACAGACCCTGTGTTAGGCGGGAAGTAAAGCAAAAGTGATGTTGAGGATAGAACCGTACCATTTCCTCATCCTCAGCCAGAACCAAGTCATAGTCACTCATAGAAGCACAGAAAATGATGGCAGTCACCCCCTCGAAGCAATGAATCCACTTCTTTCTCTCTGATCTCTGACCACCCACATCAAACATCCTGCAAGGACAGAGTTAACGTCATTTAAATAAAATACTCTACAGCAGTACAGCAGTATAATGTCAAATTGCCTTAATGGATTTCCTAGAAAGAGCACTGGTTTCCTCAGAAATGCCACAAAAAAGCAGTATTTAACATGAGGAATTACATAAACATGCGCAACACAACACCCACGTGGATTGTGTCTGATTTATTCTCACAGCGCTCTCTCATGAATATTACAGTATTAATCTAAAGCATTATCTAAACTATAAGGGCTTTAAGAGTAGGCGGAGGGGGAAAAAAAACAAAAACAAAACCCTGAGCTATTTTGCAACATGCGCAAGTACAATGTCAGTTCTCTTTCATTTTTTACTGTAGGTTTGATTGAAAGGTTATTTATACAAGATAAATATACTTTCAGTCAATTCCGAATGCACTTTTCAAAGACATTATGCGGTCAGTTTTTCCTTATGTTACTGATAAAAGCTCATTTCAGATTGCAGGGTTTTTCTCCCCCGACTCCGACTCTAGTTTCATTCATCATGCTCAAGCTTTTCTTTTAGCTTTCCACTCATGTCCCTTGTTGTTGTAGCCGCCGATGTTTAAAGCCCTTAACAGCACCTTAGCCATGTTAATCGTTAATAGATGACGAGAATAAAAACAATGTCATGGAAGAGGCTTTAGAACGTTGAGATTTGAAAAACAATCCTTTATTTCCTGCAGTTAAATCCCAAACTTTCCTAACATTCCGTAAATCTCCAATACAATACTGCGAAGACATATTTGACCTTACAGTTCGTGTGAAATCTTTGCTCCGTGTCCTACAATACACCCAGCAAGATGCTAATGTCTGAATTTACAACCCTAAATAACACTGTTTTGAAATCCAGACATAAACATGAGGGAAGTTCAAACCCACACACTGACACTTCCTGATTTCAACAAACCCACCTTCCAAAATACATTGCATAGTATACACTAACAACATATTCTTTGTTTGCTCATATAATACACAAAACATCAGTGACACACTCACAAAACCTGAAATGCAAGCAGGCAAACATGCAAACGATGTTCTCCACCACAGTATTTCAATATTTTGCCTGATTCATGTGCCATGGATGACTGGCAGACAATTCCCCTGTTGTGATACGTGTTCAAGGTTTTGATTAAAAGTCTAAAGCTCACTTGAAGTGAAGATCCTTGAAGGTGAAGTGGGTCTCAACAATACCAGTGGTCTTCACTCTGGTCCTGAGGACATCCTGTTGAGTGGGGATGTAATTAGGGACCGATATCCTGTCCAGGTCATTCAGGTAGCTAGGAACAAAAGAGGAACAAGGATATTATAAGATTATAGTATTGGTATTGAAGGCAGAGTAGGTTACTTTATTTATTTATTTATTTATTTATTTACACAACACTGTTGAGGATCAGCAAACGTTCTTAATAATGTTGACCTGAAATATACTTCCATCATTTTTTTTTTTTTTTGTGCCTTGTGTGTCTGCACATCACATGCAAACGGTGAGGTTTTGCCACATCATACTTCTCAACACACATCCATGTTATTTGCATTGTTGTCCATTTGAATAAAATATATTTGAATCTCTATGAAGATGACGGAACACACAATAAGGGAATAAAACAATAGCAATAAACTCAAAAAAAAAAAAAAGAGAAAACCCTGACGAGTAAGGAGTGAAAGTTTTAGCCAGTAACAGATGCAATTGGAGAGAAACAAAAAAAGTACACACTAAGAACCCGGTAAAACCATTTATTCGTCCAGTCTCAGTTGAGTATTAAACCTTCAACTCGTTCATGAGGCTATAATTATTTATCTGTGTAATGAGAAAAATTGTTTCGTGGAAGCGATTATTATTATATTAGTTATTATTAAGAGCTCAGAGTTGTCTCCAAGCATTTGCAACAGATTACACCAGATGTATTAAATAAAAAAAATAAATAATCAAGAGTGAGGTTCAGTGTATGTCAGCGTTGATTATTTCCTCTTGCGTTATTCATACTGGTAGTGCAAAAGTGAGCGTCTCTGTGCTGCTACGATGCGGTCTGTAGTCATAAACATGTTGTGATTTGCAGAATCAGTTCTGGCCATTATGCACTCACACTGATAGCCAGTTCTTTTAGTTTCCTTAAAGTGAAAACACAAAAGCTGTCCTCTATGGTGTGGCTGTTTGTGCTTTAATCCAAAACACAGCTCAGTTGCACAATGTGATGTACAGAGAGTTTTGTTCATTTCTGGCACATCTGGAAGATTTGGGCATAATGGAGACAAAAACATTTCATTACCAGAATCAGTGATACATGTATACTGTATATCCTAAAGGCAGTGAAGCATCAGTTTTTATCCATTAAATGCCCTTTATCTTGTAACCAGGGAAAAGGCAACTGAGATCTAGAGACTCACTATGAAGCCGAGTCATTGAGATGGTACTCCCTGGAGCGACCGAAGCATGTCTGCACACCTCCATCCACCCACAGGCGCTTGAGGATGCCGGCAAGCTCTGAGCTCATGTCGCCCTCATCAGCTGTGCTCGCCAGAGCAAATAACTGCCTTGCATCGTCCTGCATGACACACACACACACACACACACAGATCACAATGACATGACAGACATTTCTGCTGAGGAAACCCCTGCTGCCTTATTGCTACAGATAATCTAACTCCTAGTCGATTAGGGCTGACTGGAGAGAAATGCAAGGCTAGAAAATGGCAGCTCATGAATATGGACATCATCTCCCTTGGTTAGCACTTACAGCACGAGCAGGATCGGCAAACTCGATCTCCAGCCGCTCCATGGCCCTGACGATGATCATCAAGGACTGAGTGGTGTTACTGTACACCACGGCCCTCAACTGATGACACTCCTCTTCTGAGTAACCAGACTGATGGATGATTCTGATCGAAAAAAACCCAGCGATTTGCATGTTATCAGGAATTATGGAAGCAATAAAACTCTGTATCCTTGTATGCTATTATGAAAGAGAATTTGTTTTCAGCAGCATGACTTACTTCATTTGTTTGACAATTGTACTCTTCCCAGACTCACCGGCACCTGAGCGACAAAAACAGAAAGGAACGCCTTGTTTTAAATTGCAGAAAATTGCACTATGAATAATTTAACGAAGTGCGTTAAAGTCTGACAAAATCCTAAGAAGAAAAAAAAAAATAGAAAAATGCTACCAACAATAACATAACAATAATAAACAAAAAAAATACTGTAAAAAATGTAATAAAAAATATTCTAGTTGAATAAATAAATAAAATATACTACATGTTAATACACTTTAATGAATCAAAAGAGGAAGATAAAAAATAATGTGTCAGTAAATAAAAACCAAAAATAAAAGTTAGTTAAAGCTCAGGATTTTGTCACACGTTGTAGCCTATACACAACTTTCCAATGCTTAACACATAAAGTAAATAAATTAAGGTTTTATTCTGACCAGTTTAGTACTGCTTGGAGGTACAATTCAGATTATTTTAACCTCGAAACAGATATAGGTAAATCCAGCAGCATCCAGATAAGCAATGCAAAGCTCACACCCTAAATACAGGCCATACATGCAATCCCAAAGCGGAAGTTACGAAGCAAGGAAAGAGATAAATGAAAGGAAGTGGAAATCTGATATCATATGCCTTGAAAGCAACTAGGAAATTCCCACTGGCATACGAGCTCTGCAAATTGAAGTCACCATATCTAAAAAATTACACCATTTACTCCCAATTTGGAGCAGTAGATTGCGTCAGTAGCTGCTTAACATTCAGCTGATCTCCCAACTCATGGAAAGCTGAGTGGGTGTTAACCTGATGAGACTAATTAAAGGATTATGCATGCTTTTCATTTTCAGCAAAAGATATGCATTGGGCTCAGGTGAGTTGGTGCAGTAAGTCGGTTGTGTTTTCTGTTTTTAACGCTCAGCCATTATTCAACGTCTCGATTTTTGAACACAACGTCCCCAGTGTTTTAGCTCTTTTGTTTCTCCAGAAACCAATCCAGTGTCCCAGGTGTTTAGTAGTTTGTCTCTCCCAGCTCTCAACTCAATCAGAATCCAAAATAAAAGCACTGTTGTGATTCTTTGTTTAAGTGATGGAAGCTGAGATGGGGAAAGCAATCACTGGATTAAAAAGAAGCGGATATATTCCTCCTGTAGGCATTTATACTGAGGATGAACTAAAAGAGCGATTATCTGGAAGTTGAAAATGGATCTTGACAGACTAAAAAGAACTGATTGTCTGTCACCTTTTCACTTCCAGCAGATCTGAGAGCCAGCTTTCTGAAGTCTACTAAGCTTGTTTCAATTAGTCACCGCTCCTCCCCAAGTGGCTTTCTGGGGATGGCCTGAGGGGGCCGAATGATCTCTCAGTCCCAAAGCACAAACAGCAATTAGGCAAAGTCAGCACCTCACTTACATGGCTCCAATCACAACAGCACCAAACTCTAGGGCTTAAAGCCACAGCCACAAGAGTATTGCTCAAAGTCAACGAAACAAGCGAGCTCTCATCGGTGGACTCGAATGTTAGCAGAGAAATCCCAGAATCTTTAAAACCAAAAGGGACAAAAAATCATTTGTAAACAATAACAAACCCGAAAAGTCTAAAAATACAAGTGTGGATTTCACCAAAATACTACAGATTTCCTTTACAAAAGAAGCCATTCATCACTTGCCTTAAAAGAGAATATAAAAAAAGAAGAGCTTTGGCTGAAGGTCACATAACGACCCTGTTATTAAGTGACAACTTAGTTTCTTATCATTGCATCATTCAGTATTTTTGCAATGCACAAGCTCAGCTTTCACATTGCATCTGTCACTTTCATGTAGGCCTGCACAATTCAGCGGCTCTGTTATGCTGTAGAGGCAGTTACTTATTTATTTTTCTAGCATGGCTTCACTTGTCCTCCCTAAAGGATATCATCAATACAAATCAATATAAAGTTCTTCTAACTGATTGCCTTTATCCCATGATGCAATATATCTTCCCTGATGGGTGTGGTCTCTTCCAGGATGACTCTGCTCTATGTACAGGACAGAGGGGCTCACTGACTGGTTTGATATGAATGGAACTGGTGAGAATTATATGATATGGTCTTCACACTCACCAGATGCCAACCCAACTGAACACTTACGAGAGATTTTGGAGGAACGTGTCAGACACCATCATCAAAACTCTAACGGAGGAAATATCTCCTGGAATGGCTTCGGAGAGACTTAATGATTTTCTACAATTTCTTTTTAATTTGTTCCAATTATGTATATTGCTTTCAATTGTTTTCGCAATGAGGCTTTACTATACTGATACAGCAGAAGCCTGCGATATGCAATAAGAATAAAGGTTTCCATCGATGCTTTAGACAGAGGAAATGGGTCAAATGAATGCAATATATACTGAAAAGAAAGTATGATAAACAGTTGGATTTGTTGATAATGTCTGTTAATTGTAATGTGGGCAAGATGCTTGAGAGATTTTCATCATTAAATGCATTCACTCTGTGGCATTTGTTCCTGATGCCGGATTTGTGGGAGGGAAAAAAAAAACAGAAGAGTGAATTGGTGAAGCTTCTCACACTGCCAGATTGTGATCAGCATAACGCCCATATACTCAGTCTGGTACTTTCGTGCCCACTGTGGCCTTTCACAAGTACATACAGTTGAATAAGTACTCCAACTTCAATAGTGGTCCAGATCTCTGTGTGAACATGCACCCTGACACAATAGTTTCACCTTTTGTTCAGTCTGCTCCACCTGCCACTTTTACGGTGTGGTAATTCAAGCTGGCTATGTGGTTACTAGGCAACAGCCTGATGTCTAAGAGAAACACAAGGGCATCCTAAGGGTAAAAGGGATGGGCAGATTGACAGCTGCCAATACGAAACTCCCCACCAAATGGTTTTCGCACATTCCCCTCGTTCTTCAACAGGTGTTCAAACGGCTTTTGGGTAGTGGGTCCTTTCATCCCCAAGGGCCACAAAACTGTGCAGTTGTGAGGTTTTCCGTTGCTCTGATGCACAAAATTCAACCCTGGCCCAACCCTAAGCTATACGGTGGTCTTTCTGACATCATTATGATAAGCCATCAGATACCTTTGCAGTGTTCGTGCCTCTGCTATGATACAGTAGCGGTTTCACTTTCTGCCACAGCACCCCCAACCCCTTACACTCCCCAACAAACTTCTGTCTCTATTGCACTTGCAGAAACAAATGGATGTGTTGACAGACATACAAACAACCATTAAAGAACACAACAGCCTAACTAATTAACCACCTCCTACGGGGCATGTGTGTGTGTGTGTGTGTATCTGCCGAATTGGCAAATGAACGAATTCCCCAAAGATCGACAAACATGCTTCCAGCTGCTGAAACTGAAAGACAACATGAAAGGTGAAGTTGTTATGGTCACACGTATAGATTAGAAAATTATTTAGCCCTAATTAGCTATCAGTGAAATACACAATACATCATGCCGGCTACTTAATTCTAGCATAGTTATTATTGACCAAATATTTACTAAAACTAATTTGCAATTTCAATCGGTAAT
>NC_080717.1:23401875-23474375 GCF_019097595.1 Hemibagrus wyckioides
CACTGAGATTAAAACACAGTGCAATTAAGAACAATGAGATTAAAACACAGTGCGATTAAGAACAATGAGATTAAAACACAGTGCGATTAAGAACAATGAGATTAAAACACAGTGCGATTAAGAACAATGAGATTAAAACACAGTGCGATTAAGAACAATGAGATTAAAACACAGTGAGATTAAGAACAATGAGATTAAAACACAGTGAGATTAAGAACAATGAGATTAAAACACAGTGAGATTAAGAACAATGAGATTAAAACACAGTGAGATTAAGAACAATGAGATTAAAACACAGTGAGATTAAGAACAATGAGATTAAAACACAGTGAGATTAAGAACAATGAGATTAAAACACAGTGAGATTAAAACACTGTGAGATTAAAACACTGTGAGATTAAGAACTATGAGATTAATAACAATGAGATTAAAACACAGTGAGATTAAGAACAATCAGATTAAAACACTGTGAGATTAAGAAAAATGAGATTAATAACAGTAGGATTAGACACAATGAGGTTAAAACAGTGAGATTAAAACATTGTGAGATTAGATACAGTGAGATTAGACATAATTAGATTAGACACACTGAGACAAAACACAGTGAGAGTTTCTGGTAAAGGTCAAATATATTAATGTTCTGTGTGTTTACCTTGAAATGCGTCGATTCCTGAAATGCAGAAAGAAAGGAGAGTTAATTAAACATGACTAATTCTTTACATATGGTGTGTGTGTGTGTGTGTGTGTGTGTGTGTGTGAAGGACTGTGAATGTTCATACCCTCTGATTCTTGAGATTGACATCGTTCTTTCTCTCCTGACATTCATCCTCACCATTGGCTCCTGTACACTATATGTACACACACACACACACACACACACACACACACAAAGAAACACTTTAATTACTGATCTAATGATCTACCTGCTCTAATTTAGTATATAAATGTACATACAGTAAAGGTTTTTTTTTACTGAGCCACGCCCATGTTTGTGTAGCTTTGCCCACCACATGTACTTAAATTTTGACTCACACTTTGTGTGTTTTGTGCCTACAGATGAGAATGATGATGATTCCCACCACTGAGATGATGAGGAAGAGTCCTGCACTTACTCCCTCAATCACACCCCCTAGAGGCTCTGTAGGTAACACACACACACACACACGCACACACGCACGCACACACAGGCGCACACACACACACACACACAACACTACAGTGTTAACACAGGAGATGCTAGGTGAATGATAAAGATGGTGTGTGTGTGTGTGTGTGTGTACCTGGGTCTGTGACTAAAGGCAGCGAGAAAAACGTATCTCTATAGAGAGGAGATGTAACCAGCTGTGTGAATGCTCGCACACTTAATCTGAGAGAGAGAGAGAGAGAGAGAGAGAGAGAGAATTTTCATAAAAAATACTGTTATTGACAAATCTGCAATCTAGAACATTCTGGAGCAATCTGTGTTTGTGTGTGTTTGTGTGTGTGTGTGTGTGTAAACTGACCTGTAGGCAGTGTTGGGTTTCAGAGGGCCATCACAGTACACACCATGCTCTGTGTCTGTGCTGAGTGTGTGTATGGGTGTGTGTTCACACTTCCCTCCGAGAGTATCCATGCCTGAACCCAGTGTGATGTTGAAAGTGTGTGTAGAGTCCCCGAGTACATTGTCACAACTGCTGGGGAAATATCCTGTCTGATACACCTTCACTGATGTGTTATTAATGTAATCTCTGTACGAGGGCAGTGGGTAGCGCTGTTCAGGCTGAACATCCTCACTCTCTGCGCACACACACACACACACACAGACACACACACACAAACACACATACACACACACACATTCATGGTGATTCTGAAAATAAGAAAAACTCTTAATCTGTGGTTAAAACTTTTATACTGACTGTCAGACTCTGTTACAATGATGCTGAAGTACTGGATTGCTCCGTTAGCATCACTGAACCAGCTGCAGTTGAAACGGAAGAAGATGGACGACTTAGTGATGTGGGCGGTGCTCTTACTGACCCGGCTGGTGAGGGGGGGCAGTGGGGGGCCTACATACACACATACACACACACACACATACACACACACATTATTAGGGTAAATAACAGAGAGATATTTTTATCATGTGTGCATATGTGTGTGTGTGTGCGCATGTTTGTGTGCGCATGTGTGCGCATGTGTGTGTGTGCGCACGTGTCTGTATGTGTCTGTGTGTGTGCGTGCATGTGTGTATGTATGTGTGTGTGTGTGTCTGCATGTGTATGTGTGTGTGTGTGTGTGTGTTTTGTTTGTGTGTTTGTGTGTGTGCATGTGCGTGTGTGTGTGTGCATGTGTGTGTCTGCTTATGTATGTGTGTGTGTGTGCATGTGCGTGTCTACGCTTGAATGTGTGTGTGTGTATGTGTCTGCTTACGGTCAATCATGGTGATAGTGCCCTGCTCAGCTGCGTCGCTGGCCATGGTGTCGGAGATGACTTGAATGGAGATTCTGTAGCGTTTGTGAGGTTCCAGGTTGGTGATGTGGTACAGTGTGGAGTTGCGTGGTGTTCGGCTGGAGTTCACCAACACACCCGAGTCCTGACGGAAACAATCCACCTTGTACAGGTCAAAATCAGCCTGTGGAGGGCTCCACGAACACAAAACTGCAGACGAGTTCAACGGCCGACAGTGTAGACTGGAGATCCGCTGAGGCTCTGAGACAGACACACACACACACACAGATTATTGCACACACACATTATTTTACTCAAATATTATATTACACACACACACACACACACTTATTATAGGACTAACTGGTGCGGATGTGTATGTAGACATGTTGGCTGTATGCAGCGTGTCCTCCTGCACGACTGATGGTGCGGAGGCTGAGTGTGTACAGTCGTCCGGGGTACAGGCCCTTCAGAAGGCGGCTGCCTGATGTGGTGCTCTGATAGGGGTTAATCACTGAGAGGGCATCTCCTGGAGACCACTGCAGGTCAAAGTCATCATAATCAGATCCATCTGGCAACGCCCACTTCACCTCCACTGACGTGTTGTTCACACCCCCAGAAGAGAACAATGATGGTGGCTTTGGAGCTGCATGATGAGGGGAACACATTTACATACAGAGTCTGTCTGTCTGTCTATCTGTCTGTCTATCTGTCTGTCTATCTATCTATCTATCTATCTATCTATCTATCTATCTATCTATCTATCTATCTATCTATCTGTCTGTCTGTCTGTCTGTCTGTCTGTCTGTCTGTCTATCTATCTATCTATCTGTCTGTCTGTCTGTCTGTCTGTCTGTCTGTCTGTCTGTCTGTCTACCTATCTATCTATCTATCTATCTATCTATCTATCTATCTATCTATCTATCTATCTATCTATCTATCTATCTGCCTGTCTGTCTGCCTGTCTATGTATCTATCTATTGATCGATCGATCTACCTGTCT
Organism: Hemibagrus wyckioides; assembly: GCF_019097595.1. Lineage (NCBI taxonomy): Eukaryota > Metazoa > Chordata > Actinopteri > Siluriformes > Bagridae > Hemibagrus > Hemibagrus wyckioides. The sequence continues at coordinate 23,405,309 of NC_080717.1, forward strand.
ATCTATCTATCTATCTATCTATCTATCTATCTATCTATCTATCTATCTATCTATCTATCTATCTATCTGTCTGTCTGTCTGTCTGTCTGTCTGTCTATCTATCTATCAACTCTCTCTTTCTTTGTCTCTCCCTCTGTTTCTCTGAATGTTTATATCCTTACCAGTCCTGCCGATTGAGGTAGCCATGTTGGAGAGGTTAGCGCTGTGTGTGGTGATGTTGGCAAAGTAGAGACGTCCAGGTACGAGGCCATGGAACTCCAGCTGTGTGATGTCAGAGCTCAGCTGTTGCTTGGCATGCTGGGATTGATTCGAGTCATACAGGCTGACTGTGTATCCGCTTACTTCACCTGCAGCAGGTTTCCAGCTCACAAGCAGAGTGTCTGTCCTGTTCTTGCTCTCCACACACACTGAGGACACGGCTGCTGGCACTGCACACACACACACACACACACACAGATACAGGTATGAGTGTGACGCAGGTGTGTGTATGATGCATGTGTACAGATGTGTGTGTGAGACCTACAGGATGTCAGTGGAGGTATACAGTGGAAGTATACAGGTGTTAGTGTGATGCATCAGTTTATGACATAGGTGTGTGTGTGTGTGTGTTAGAGAGAGACCTGTGCGGACATGGATGATGTTTTTGTTGCTGAGTTCTGCGCTCTTTGTCAGAACTATGGCTCTGTACTCAGTTCCAGGTCTCAGGTGAGAGAAGGAGCAGCTCATCATATTCGTTCCTCCACTGCACTGCGGAGAGCTGTCATTTCCGTACAGGTAAACCACAAAGCTGTCAAAGTCCCCCATAGGCCGAGACCAGCCAAGAGACAGGGATGAGGAGGAGCAGTTCAGGATGGACAGACCGGCGACTGGAGCTGGGACTGCGGGACACACAGTCAACACCAACAGCATTAATCACATACTGCTCAAGACATGCATTTATTTTATATTCCGAAAATAAACTTCTCTTAGCGACATAATAATAATAATAATAATAATAATGGCTCACGTGTGCGTGTGTATGTGATGGACACTCTGCTCTGTATCCCCCCACTCAGTGAGTGTATTAGGATGTGGTACTTCCTGCCTGGGGTGAGCTGTGTGAACTCGTGCTGCAGTGAGACAGGTGGTAGTGTGACATTCCTCAATACCAACCTTCTCTCATCCTGCAGCAACACATTGAACCCATCACACACACCTTGCCCCATACGCCACCTCACAATCACACTGCTGAGACTCACACCACTGTCCACATGCACTGACACCACTGGGGAAGGCACTAAAACAATGAGAGAGAAAGAGACAGACAGGTAGAAAAAGAGAAGCAAATAATTATTATGTGTGTGTGTGTGTACAGTGAGTGTGTGTGTGTGTGTTCGTGTGTGTACAGTGAGTGTAGTGTGTGTGTGTGTTTGAGTGTATACAGTGAGTGTACTGTGTGTGTGTGTGTGTGTGTGTTCGTGTGTGTACAGTGAGTGTAGTGTGTGTGTTTGAATGTATACAGTGAGTGTACTGTGTGTGTGTGTGTGTGTGTGTGTGTTCGTGTGTATACAGTGAGTGTACTGTGTGTGTGTGTGTGTGTGTGTTCGTGTGTGTACAGTGAGTGTAGTGTGTGTGTGTGTTTGAATGTATACAGTGAGTGTACTGTGTGTGTGTGTGTGTGTGTGTGTTCGTGTGTGTACAGTGAGTGTAGTGTGTGTGTGTGTTTGAGTGTATACAGTGAGTGTACAGTGTGTGTGTGTGTGTGTGTGTGTGTTTGTGTACCTGTACGTGCAGTGACAGTGTTGTTGTTGTGTAAATTCCCACTGACTGTCTGCACTTGAATGCTGTATTGTTCTCCAGGCTGTAATGAGCTAAAGGTAATCTCATTTATGTGTTTGGGGGTGGGGCATTTCTCCATGACTCTGCCTGGACCAATCAGATACACACAGTAACTGTCCACGTCACCCTGAGATGGAGTCCAGCTCACACGCAGACCTGATGTCTCCTCTACATTACTGACATGGATGTTCTTCACTTTACTCGGGACTGAGAAGCAGAAACGCATACATGAGTTTATCAGATCAGCTGGTCTCTAACAGTAGGAATTTAATTTGATCAAAGAGACAGATGACAGAGCGACAGATGGTGGGATGAAAAAAGATGAAGTGACAGAGAGACAAGATACAGAGACATACGGAGGAAAAAGGGACAGACACAATAACAAACAGAACCAGACAGAGAGAGACAGACAGACAGAAAGACAAATAGATGGAGAGACAGACAGACATTGGTGAAGATGTACCTGTCCTCCCTTCAATGAAGCGTGTACTGAGATTGGGACCGCTGAAGGTGGACACGATGATCTTGTAGAGGCGTCCAGGCGTGAGTAGTGAGAGGACATGCTGAGTCGTACTGCTGCTCAGAGTGATGGGGTGAAACACCTTCATATCATTAAACACAATCTGAACCTCATAATGATCCACATCACCAATAGCTGGTGCCCACGCCACGCCCAGCTCCTGTGTCCCCTGAGACAACAATGTCAGGTTGCGCACACCACCTGGGACTGTGTGTGAGAGAGAGAGAGAGAGATTCATTATTTTTTCCTGTATTTCTGTGTATTTCCTCAGGGAATTTCCCTTGGTTGTAGATGGGCTGTGGAGCTTCGATTTTTATAAGGTTTCCTTTGGCAGTAAGCTCTATGGAAGTTAGTAATGCAATGTGCAGTAGGAAAGTGTCACCAGTCATCATGGACTCCATGGACGCCACCCCTAAACAGGAATTGTAGTTCCTGTTGATTAAAAGGCCATTAGGTCGGATCCCAGCATCACTAAGTTGCCACTGTTTGGTCCTTGATCAAAGCTCTCTCTCCAATCCAAACTCAAACAACCATTTCCAAAAAGTCAACTAAAAAAAATAATAGACGATTACGTCTGAGACCTTCCATACTGGCTTAGATATGGTGCTAACTAGAATTACCAAAGCAGATAAAGTTAATTAACCTGGAAGACATAAGTGCCAGGGTTGGTTTGGAATATCGCTTGATAGAAAAGGAAGACATCGGGAACATGAGTTCCACAGAGTACTTCTCTTCACCAAATGCTCTGAACATGATCTCATTAATACAAACATACTCTTTCATTAGCAAAAAACGGTTTTGAGCCAATGTCCCTGCACTCCTTGAATGGATGGAAGCTGTGAGCCTGTCAGCATACAATGGTGGAATCTTATTCCAGACTGAATGTCCAGATGCCCAGACACAAATGAAAATGGAACCTGGGGAACTTCCCCGTGTAATAGAACTGTAAAGTGCCATTAGAAGCAGCAATACAACTGATCCAGATGGGATCTCAGCAGGGGTCATTAAGCTGGTGCACCACATTTATGTCTTTCTCTATAAAATCTACAAACAAGAACAATTGCTCTTGGGATGCTTTGATAGTGAGTGTATTTAAGAGTGGAGACAAAGCAGTCTGTAGAATTTACAGAAACATCTCTTTTCTTATTAACAACAGGCAAAGTGCTGATATGTGTCCTGGCTAATTGACTCCTACCACTTAAGAGGAAGTACTCCCAATATTGCAGGCTGGCTTGAATCCATAGAAAGGTACTGCAGATATAATCTTTACATACAGTAAGATACATAAATGCAATGAGCAACTGCAGGCCTTATAAATGGCCATAGATCTGACCAAAGCCTTCACTTCAGTAGAACCACAAGTTCACTCATGCATGTAATCACAATATGGCTACCCTGATAGATATATACATATAACATATAACTAGCTCTGTGTACTATGTTATGTTAGCCATAGTATTCATCAACAGTAGCTCTGAGTCTGAAGCCCTGGATGTGATGGAACACTTGGAGTCCATTTGCAGATATTATCACTGGGCCAAACAAGGATTAATAATGACTCCTGTCCTGTTCTCTAATCAGTATGGATTGTCTTTGCCAAGGCATGCAGGTCCTGCATCAGCCATCATCAATCATCAGTGCCAATATTGCAACGATCAACAAAATCACCCATTATAACAGTGATCACTTCCTTTATCCTTTCACTCTCTGACAGAAAACATTGAATCAGAGATTAAACACCACTCACACTACATCCATTGCTTACACTATACCCACTGCTCACACCACATCCATTTACTTTTATGGTATTTGGTGGTTGAGGGTTCAGGCCTGCACAAAAGCCCAGCAGTGGCAGTGTTGGAGTACTGAGATGTGAACTCTCCTACCATGAAGCAGTCCATTGCCCTTTCATCCACAACTCACAGCTAACCCTACACAAGACAATAATTTTCTACTTGAATCTCCCTCTCTCTCTCTCTCTCTCTCTCTCTATACACACACACACACACACACACACACTCAACATTTATACAGATTGAAATCGTGTATTACTCACGTGTTCTCCCATGGGTAGACACACTGGCTTCGTACTTGCCGCTCCAAGTGATGATGATGACGGTGTACAGTCGTCCCGGGACAAGGTCAGTGAACACACACTCATCCTGGTACTGTGTGACTGTGGTGTTGTGTTGGATCATGTTGTTGTGTTTAACGACAATCTGGTAAAAGTCAAAATCTCCAGTAGGATGTCGCCAGTACACCCTCAAAGAGTCATCACGTGCCATGTGTGTAACACACGGAGTCAGCACGGGAGATGGCTCTAAAACACACACACACACACATGAATAGACAAATATTCATTGTGTTCATGGTTTCATCTTGTGAGGACACTTACGTGTTCTCTCCTGCACCATTGTGCGGTTAGTGTACACCCCACTGTGTGTGTTGACGCTGATGTTGTACAGGCGGCCAGACGTCAGTGAGTTGAACACACACTCAGAGCTGGACTTAGGTACAATATGTGTGTGTATGATGTTGCCATGATGACTGAGTGTGACTGTGTACTTGTCGAAGTCCCCCTGGGCAGGTCTCCACCACACACTGAGGAAATCCGTCCGACCGTTGTTACTGACCGAGACTCCACCCACCGCTGCAGGCACTGCCAATCACATACAGACAGTTTAGCAAAATGGTGGGGCTACTATACTGTTTATACTCAGTTAATAAGTATGCAGAATGTTACCTGTGCATCCCTCAGACACTCTCTGTTTGGAGGACACACCGTTCTTCATACTGATCACCACCACCCTGTAGTGGGCACCACTCCTCAGCATATGGAAGCTATGTGATGTCTGCTGTGATGTCACACTTTCATTTCTGATCACAATGCTGTTCTGGATAAGCAGCATGCGGTACAAGTCAACATCTCCTTCCGCTTTTGTCCAGCTCACACGCAGAGAATCAGTTGTACCCTCATTATCGACATTTAGCTGTGTGACAGCAGCTGGAACTGAACACACACACACAAAACAAAGAATTTATGCCATAGGTTTGTCAATAGCTGTGGCATGGCTAATGGGTATGGATCAAAGGTGAAAATGTTTTTTAAACAGTCTCCCAGGTCCTAACTTTAATTGCTCAGGTCCTAACTATATTTCCCACTTACTAATCTTAGTCCCCAAGTACTAGTCTCAGTTCTCAGGTTCTAGTCTCAGTCCCCAGGTCCAAGCATCAATGCACTCATTTAAGTTCTCAGTTCCCAGCTCTAATTCCCCACACTAGTTCCCATGTCCTGGCCTTCAGTTTATTGTATGTATAGATGTTTGCAAATGGAGTGTCTCACTGGTCTGGGTGGTGATGGAGATGGAGCTGTTCAGGTCTCCACTGTGTGTTACCACAGTGATATTATACTCTCTTCCAGGTGTGAGGTCATGAAAGCTGAACTCATTTATATCTCTGCTTAGTGTCTGTCTTTTCTTCACTCGTCCCCCTCCTACATCTGTCAGAGAGACAGAATATTTCTCCCACTCTCCCAGAGGGGAGCGCCACTGAACACACACCGATGACTCGTTACTATGATGGACATGAAGCTTCTGAACACGGCCAGGGGCTGAGTAGAGAGACAGAGCAAGACAAAGACAGAGTCAGAGACAGAGAAAGAGGTGATTACATACAAAATGGTACTGCTTTTGAGGAAACCATGTGAATGTTTAGATGAACAAATATTGTATGCAATGTTAATCTTTTAGCTATAAGCTAAAATATTACTGGTATTAGACTTGTAATGCTAATGATTAGTCATTTGTAAAGTTAAATGTACTGAAGAAGCACTCAATTACCACCAAAAATGTCATGGCAAACAAGGTCTTGGCTAAACATTTGGTCTAATTTATACATACCAATTCTTGCTTGGCAGGACTGCGTGTTGCTTAAAGAACCGCTGAACACAGTGATCCTGGCACTGTACAATCTCCCAGGCAGAAGGGTTCTGTTGGTGAACAGAAAATCCTTTGCTGCTCTGTCTACAATTTGATTCATTATCACAAATGAGGCACTGAGTAGCTGCACATTGTAATATTCCCACTGTCCTACAGTTGGGGACCAGGACAGCCTAAGAGATACAGGGTCACTAAGAGGCAATAACCTACACCACATTGGCCTCGCAGGAACTGAGGAGAGAGAGAGAAAGAGAGAGATAGAGAGAGAGAGAGAGAGAGAGAGAGAATTGTAATACAGTGTTATTAGTTTCTGTCCTCTATTCTCATTAGCTTTAATGAAAGCAGTGGGTGTGGATTGAACTCACCTGTTCTACCTGCAGCTGTAGCTTCAGTGCTGAGTTCCCCACTCTTAGTCCTCACTGACACCTGATAGGCCCGTCCAGGTGTCAGACCCCTGAAGAGCCAATGGGATTTGTTGGGGAGGAGTTGGACCAGTGGGATCTTTTCAGTGGATGAGGAAGATGAAGTTAAGGAGATCAGGTATTTATCCACTTCTCCTTCTGCAGGAGTCCATGAGGTGATTAATGAGTCCTCACTGCCGTTGTTCTCCAGTTTTAGCTCGGTTACAGGAGCAGGAACTGCAGAAACAACATAAATATTTATACTGCAAAAGAATATCAATTATAAAATAACATACAGTAATAAAATATATATTTGATTATATAAAATATATATATTTTTTATTAAATACAGGTTTAAAAATGTGCATTTTTAATGCATCTACATAACTTGAATATATTACAGACAGTTTGAGTGCATAGTCAGACCACAGATCCCACTTACAGTATATTGCCTTCGTAAACAACCAGATCAGACTTTGTGTGTGTGTATGTGTGTGTGTGTAAGGAAAATGGATATAGCTGAAAATATTCTGAAAACCAAACGATCAGTAAGGGATTGTGAACAGGGTTTAGATGAGAAGGAAAATACCAAAAAATAAATATTTAAATGTGTATTCCATTGTGTAGACCTGCCAAACTTTCTACATTTTGAATAGTAACTTTGCACTGTGCTTTTTAACATGGAATGATCAAATATGCCAACAGATCAGTCTTCCAAAAGTTGTACAGGTGATTTGAGCTTTCAACTAAAAGCATATACTGATGCGGTATTTTCACTTTCTGTCAAGGTAATTGGGGATATTATTAGTTCATTAATATATTTATGACAGTCAGAACCATCCTTGTTTTCAGGAGAAACATTACACAAGCAATTGGTATTATCTTGACAAAGTCAATGTCTGTTGTTGTTTTTTTTTACTGTGTACTGTTTGTTTACTGTGTACCACCCTCTCCAATTCTTCTAAATTATACGACTCAAAGATACCACTCAAATGTGAAAACAAATGTTAATACCAGCGGTCAGTGACAGCAGACTTATGACTGCTGAGGGTGGACTTTATGCATGTTTTTTTTTTTTTACTGAAGTTTACAAATCAAAGAACAGAAGGCAGAGAATTGTCACCTGTCCGAATGTCTTTTGTTACATTTTGTTGCTTCCTGAATGCTTCTGTTATCACAGTGACCGTATACAGTGCCCCTGGTCTGAGGCCGTCCAGAGTGCATGATGTCACCGTGCTTTTAAACGTCAGGTTACGGATCAGTGCATCTTCATGACTCAACGTTACCCAGAATGCCTCTCTTTGTCCAGGCCCTGGCTGCCAGGAAACACTGATGTTGGTGTAAGAGGCGGAAACACTGAGACTGCTTACTGCTGATGGAGCTACAAAATAAATGTTAATGCATTAACATTTGCACAAATTTACTAGCATAATTTCACACAGCATGTCTTCAAAAACTCCAGCAAGTCATTGTACAGTCAAAAAATAAAGATAGCACCTTAATGGTTCCACCCAAGCGATGACACCAAGCCTGGGGCTTGGTTTTTTAACCATCTTGCAATTTGTCCAAGGAAGAAGTAAGATCATAGGTCTTTATTAAGAAGAGAACGTGCCATAATTCATTTTTCATGAAATCTAAACTCAAGTCCAGACGTACCAACTCATACCACACCACTTGCCCAGTAGATCCGAGCCACTGTCCAGGACTGAGGGACAAATCTGAAGTAATCTGAAGACCTGAGGCCTCACTACACTCATTTCTTGCAGCACAGGACATAATCGGCATAATCGGTTATTTGGACACATTCCAGAGCCTAGGCCAGGGAGCAGACAAGCTGGCAACTGTTCATCTGACTGTCTGCTAGCTGCAACAAGTCATCAATCAGGCTCCACAATATTGAGACTGTATCTGAACCTTTCATATGAAGCTAGAACTGTTAGACATTAGATCCCCTACATCTAATGCACTTTTTTTGTTGACAAAATCTTATAAAGGAATAAGCTAGCAGTCTGGAATAACAAACCTTAATGTGCATTTAATGCGAAATTAGAACGCAAATGGCATTAAAGTAAACTAGTAGTATTTTAACCAGCATGGAAGGAAAGCCCCCTGAGCTACAGAAAATGTCCTAGTGCTGTTAGATTAGCATGTCTTTCCACCATAATTGAAGATAAGAAAAGTAATCCTACGTTTATTAAATACTTTAGCAAATTTAGCTAGAAATAAGAGCACCACAGAAACATGCACACCATCAGTATACAATGACAAAACTGAAAATGTCAGGCAAAAAACTCTGACTAATAATTTAACATCTGACAATTTAATAGCTAATCCTATAGATATAAATGTTACTATATCAGTTCAGCATTTAGAATGTTTCACGCCCATTCAAGAGACCAGTTTGAATTCACTAATTTCTTCTTCAACAACATCAACGTGCAAACAAGATGAATTGTCTCTGTCAGAGCATAAGTGGTAGCTCAGTGGTTTAGGGTGTTGCTCAGAAGGTTTGAAGTTCAAATCCCAGGGCTGCTACTGCTGGGACCCTGACTATGGCCTTTAGCCCTCAAAAGCTCAACTGTGTAAATATAGGTTGGTCTGGATAAGAGAGTCTGTCAAATAGAATGTAGTGTTCTGCAAGGTTCACGTTTAGGCCCACTGCTTTTCTCCTTATATATGCTACGTCTGGGTAAAATGATTAAGAAATGCACCTAGAAGTATGCTGTCTGGATGATAAACAAGCTCCAGTTAGTCCAGAACACAGCAGATAGTCAGTCCTATTTTATTCTTGAAGTTTTTTGAAATAAAGTTTCTCACTGATTATAAAATACTACTACTGATCTTCAAAGCACTAAATTAACTCATGCTAGAGTAGCTTATCAAGCTTTTTGCAGATACGCCATGCCTACCTTGATCAAATGTCGCAGGCTATTTGTTGCTAGCACATGTAGTAAAGGCTACAGCAGGGGGCAGATCTTTCTTTTACAAAGCCCCACAGTTATGGAACAGCCTTCCAATTAGTGTCAGTGTCTGGAGAGCCCTTCTGCATTCCCGTTTCTTCCTCATATCATCCCACCTTTTTCCTCACCACTGTCGCCTCTGGCTTGCTCAGGATGAATTGATACATTTCTAAATTTAAATTTTTATATACTAAATTTATATCGATTTATATGCTTCTGTTCAGCCGTCTCGTGATAATGTCCACTGTTAAAAATTCTACAGAAATAAAATTGAATTGAATATGTTGAGTAATAACATCACTAAACAAGCCAACAACACAAAACCAAAAGCAAATTTTGGAAGACTCATGGGTGGGTCTATGACTTGTTTGGAAACCAGAGAATGGTGCTTTTCCTCCCTTTGTGCAATGTCGAAAGAAAGACGTGTCTAAGAATGACAAATCCCTCTATGGAACTAGGACAGGGTGTTTGTTTGCGAAGAATGAGGTACCATAGCGATTACTGATGAATGTCAAAGCTATTAATCGACAAACCTGAATCAAAATCAAGCCAAAAATCTCATAATAAATGGTCCTAGCTAAAGTAACTTAAGAGCTCATTTTATTAGCTAGCAGAACTAGTCCATTTCAGACAAATACAAAACAGCTGAAGTTTCATCTGTTGTAACACAGTGCTATAAAGGGTGAATTGGGGATTTGATTTGTATTAGAGTTTACAGTTTTATAAGCATAAATAAACAGTTAATCAGTTTGGTTCGAACTCTTAATACATGTTTTAACAAACCCGAAATCATATCAGTCCTAACCATGATCACATGCAGCAACTAAGCACTAAGTGAAAGGGAACATCAGGAAACATGCTGAATTCCCATCACACCACGCTTGTGGAAAATTCAAGGCTGCCAAGGAGCAACAAAAGCTTCCCTCCTTCGAATACAAAGTTCATGTGTGTTCTTTTTATCTGTTCCTCAGTGCAAAACAAAACTCTGTGACCGTCAGCATCCGCTAGAACAAGGTAACAATAAGAAAGGGAAATGGCTTTGTGGCAAGTGAACTTTCTGGAAACAAACACTTGAGATTAGTTGCCCTTCATTGTTGGCAAGTTCTGCTTTATCACACACTTCACATTCTTTCTAACAGGTTAGAGAGGTGATACTTTAAACTTAACCAAGTGAACATAAATATCGTTTAAGTTACAACATCACTGATTGGCGAATTGACATTAATTTAATTCAACTAGGGATCTAACTGCAAGTTGTGGGGTGTCGTTTTAGGAGAACACATCTGAATATTGCTTAAATATCAACTTACTTACTATCTATTAAAAACACACACAGAAAAATAATATTAATATTTTTATGATAGAATTTATACACAATGAGACTTACCAGTCTGAAGTGAAATGTTGAACTGCTCTCCATCAGTTTGGGAAATTATTCCAAAATGATAAACAGTGCCAGGTTTCAGATTTGATACCTCACAGGTAAATCTGTTGCTGTAGGTTTGGATCTGAGAGCAGTTGGTTAACTGAGATCCGGTCTCATGGTTGACCAGAGTGAAAAAACAGAACGGTCCTGCTGATCTGAACATAATTACACCGGAGTATGTGTTAATGATGGCTTCAGTTTGGTTCACCACACACCTGACCGCTTCCTCTGTGGTTTCAACCTGAAAATATTTGAAACATTCAGAAAAAGAACAGTTTCAAATGCAAAACTTCATCTGCTGCTTGACAAACCTGTGCATATCTCCCTGTGAGGGTGAGAGTCCAAGCAACCCAAATCCAGTAACGTTCCCATGCCAACATCTTGCTATAAAAGCTGAAGAACCTGTCATTCTTAACATTTTTTCCCTATTAGAAGTATTTATACTCCATAACTCTTCCAATCAACTGTTGTGCTCCATAAATCACAGAAGATAATGCAGTGCAGTATAATCCAAATTATTTTTTATCTAATAAACATTTATAAGTCTAATGAGAAACGTAAGGATTCCTCTTGCTGTAGCTGACTGTAAAGTCTCTGAAGTTTGCTGCCAGATTTCCACCTATGCCTCTCTGAAGCTTCTCAGACACTCCACCCTAGTAACTTCCTGCTGAACTTTCCCTATAACACACCCTGCTTGTTTATATTCTTAGAGTTCACACAATTACAGTAATAAAAAAATGAATGTAAAAATGATGTAGAATGTTGCAGTATGACTGATATTATGATATAAATGACTCCAATAAATTATTTTTTGAGTTCTATATGTAGTAAATATACTTGTGCAACCACCAAGTGCTCTTTAAATAAAATCAAAGATATATTACAAAATGAGGCCTTTTTCACACCCATTCGATTCAATATGGACATTTGGGGGATTTTTTAAAGTAAAAATACAAGCTGACACACTGAGGTTTTTTGTGGTTTTCTGAGGTAATGCAAGGACACCTCTTCATGATAATGGTGTTCCCTAATCATCCCAGCAGCATAAGCCTTACCCTGACACACTGTCACAAAAACTGTTTAACAGTTTGAAGATGACAAAGAGTTTAAGGTGTTGACTTGGCCTCCAAATTCCCCAGATCTCAATTCGATTGGGCATCTGTGGGATGTGCTGGACAAACAAGTCTGATCCATGGAGGCCCCACCTCACAAACTACAGGACTTCGAGGATCTTCTGCTAATGGCTTGGTGTCAGATACCACAGCACGCCTTCAGAGGTATTGTGGAGTCTGTGATATAATGGGTCAGAGGAGGACCTACGCTATATTAGGCAGGTGTTTACATGCCAAACTTAAAAACATGTCAGTAAATCTGCACATGTTCTTGAAAAGTGAAGTTTCCTAATGAAAATATCTTTCAGAGCATTGCAGTTTATTCATTCATGTTCCATGTGTGTTGCAGAGACAGTAGACTTAGATGGTTAATCCAGTCTCTAGCTCTCCCCAGATATTTCCAGGTTTACTGTGATATATAATCTCTCCAGCAGGTCCTTAGTCTGGGTCTCTGTCCAGTGGGAAGTACCTGATACAGCCCCACCAGGGGCCCACCTGTAGACTTCAAGTTCCCAAAGCATGAGGAACAGTGGTTCTACTCTGAGGTTCTCCGGGATTGCTGAGATCTTTACTCCATAATGAAGAGTAAACCATAACCTTTACTCACAACCTTAATCTATCAGCCATAAGTCCCCTGGATAATCTTTCCACTGATGCCACTTTTTTTTTTATTCTCCATCTGAGTGCTGCTTCTGAAACTGAAACCATGACAGTGTTGTCTCTTGCTTGTCCTCAATTATTATTATATATTATGCTTTATTTTTATTGTTATCCCAAATTCACTGACAAAAATCTGTCAATATTGATAAAGATAAATCTCCTGCATCCCCTGTGTGATTTGGTATTCCACAGGGTTTTGTCTTCTGTCCTTTTTAGTTTATCACTACAATCAATATGCCACCATCTGGCAAGCATGAACTGAATTCACATTCTTCCACCAGTGACACTGATATTTACATATAAATACATCTCTGATATCTGCAAATATTATTTGCTATATTTGTGACCCCACATTCATATCAGCGACAAAGTGGCTTCAAAAATTTCACTTTGAAGAGACCTAGAGAAACAGGACACCTGCTGATTGCTGATGGTTAAAGGGAGCAGTTAAAGTGCCATAAAATAATTTGAATAAAGGTTTAATGCAAATGTGACCCAGAGAGATTTTAAGAGCATTTAAGAGCATTTCCAGATACACCGACTTCCTGTTTCACTCATAATGAGACAGTTCTGTCTATATTTAATATTATGACCATATTTGACATTCTGTAACTCACCTGAAGGGTGGTGGAGGTGGTGAATTTTGTAGAGCTCACAGTGGTAGCTGTTGTAGTTGTTATTGGAGGTTCAGTAGTATTCCCAGCAGGTATAGCTGCTTCTCTAGTTGCCATTCTAGTCATTGTTGTTACAGGGGCAGATGTCGTTGACTCAGTAGCTGTAGTTAGAGGGGCAGATGTAGTTGACTCAGTAGCTGTAGTTAGATGGGCAGATGTAGTCGACTCAGTAGCTGTAGTTAAAGGGGAAGATGTAGTTGACTCAGTAGCTGTAGTTAAAGGGGAAGATGTAGTTGACTCAGTAGCTGTAGTTAAAGGGGAAGATGTAGTTGACTCAGTAGCTGTAGTTAGATGGGCAGATGTAGTCGACTCAGTAGCTGTAGTTAAAGGGGAAGATGTAATTGACTCAGTAGCTGTGGTTACAGGGGAAGATGTAGTTGACTCAGTAGCTGTAGTTAGATGGGCAGATGTAGTTGACTCAGTAGCTGTAGTTAGATGGGCAGATGTAGTCGACTCAGTAGCTGTAGTTAAAGGGGAAGATGTAGTTGACTCAGTAGCTGTGGTTACAGGGGAAGATGTAGTTGACTCAGTAGCTGTGGTTAAAGAGGAAGATGTAGTTGACTTAGTAGCTGTGGTTACAGGGGCAGGTGTAGTCGGCTCAGTAGCTGTAGTTAAAGAGGAAGATGTAGTTGACTCAGTAGCTGTGGTTACAGGGGCAGGTGTAGTCGGCTCAGTAGCTGTAGTTAAAGAGGAAGATGTAGTTGACTCAGTAGCTGTGGTTACAGGGGCAGGTGTAGTCGGCTCAGTAGCTGTAGTTAAAGAGGAAGATGTAGTTGACTTAGTAGCTGTGGTTACAGGGGCAGATGTAGCCGGCTCAGTAGCTGTAGTTAAAGGGGCAAATGTAGTTGACTCAGTAGCTGTAGTTACAGGGGCAGATGTAGATGACTCAGTAGCTGTAGTTAAAGAGGAAGATGTAGTTGACTCGGTAGCTGTGGTTACAGGGGCAGATGTAGACAGCTCAGTAGCTGTAGTTACAGGGGCAGATGTAGTCGACTCAGTAGCTGTTGTTAAAGGGGCAAATGTAGTTGACTCAGTAGCTGTGGTTACAGGGGCAGATGTAGTTGACTCAGTAGATGTAGTTACAGGGGCAGATGTAGTCGACTCAGTAGCTGTTGTTAAAGGGGCAAATGTAGTTGACTCAGTAGCTGTGGTTACAGGGGCAGATGTAGTTGACTCAGTAGATGTAGTTACAGGGGCAGATGTAGTCGGCTCAGTAGCTGTTGTTAAAGGGGCAAATGTAGTTGACTCAGTAGCTGTGGTTACAGGGGCAGATGTAGTTGACTCAGTAGATGTAGTTACAGGGGCAGATGTAGTTGCCTTATTAGCTGTTGTTATTAGGGAAGTTATAAGTGTTTTATTAGTTGTAGCTATTGGGGCAGTTGTAGTTGCCTCAGAGGTTGTAATTATTGGGACAGATGTAATTGCCTCAGTAGCTGTATTTATTGTGCCAATTGCAGTAAGAGTTGTATTCAGAGCTGCAGAAATTTCAGGGACAGCTGTAGTGACCCTTCTTGCTTTATTAGCAGGGGTAATTGTGGTGGACCTGGGAGCATTGGTTGCTGGTCTATTTGTTCTGCTAGCTATATCAATAGGGACAGTCATAGTTGCACCTAAAGCAGTTAGATGGGTAGTTGTATTTGGAGTTGCAGCAGTTCCAAGTGCAGTTGTAGTTGTAGCTGCAGTAGCAATCCAAGTTGTTGCAGTTGCTCCAGTTGTTATAATTACAGGCCTGGGTGTAGATACTGTTCTTGAATTAGTTTTAGGTACATGCCCAGTTGTGGTTGATGCTGCTGTAGCCACAGGAGCAGTTGTAAATGTAGTAGTCGTTTGGAGTTCAGGTGCAGTCATGGTTGTTTGAGTATCAGCAGTTATGTGTTTAGTTGTAGCTGAAGTAGGAACTGCAGTAGATGGTACAGTGGTTTCATTCTGTGCTTCAGTCACCCTAGGGGTAATTGTAGTCTCAGAAAATGTCATTTGTGGAGCAGTTGTGTTCACTTTGGGGGAAGTTGTGGTCACAGTTGTGCGTGCAGTAATTATGCTTGGGGTCTGAGTTTTGCTTATTGCTACTATGGACGTTTCTAAGTGTCGAGTTCCAGTGATAAGTGATTGTGTTGCCATGTGCTTGACAGGTTTGATGTCAGTCTGAATCTCGGCCGCTGAAAACATTTGTGCTGAATTGTTAGTTATTGATGTTGAGAAGACAGAAGCAGTGGAGGAGGAAAAGTTGGAGGAGGAGTTGGTTGAGTTCGATGCAGTTGGAGATGTGATGCGTGTGGTTTCATGTTTTGCAGGAGGTGATGTCACCATATTGTGCCTTTCAGTGGGATTAACAGTAAACTCTGAGACTGTCGCCGTGCTCTCATGTGTGTCCTGTCGGAAATCTGACACAGCCGTAATATTACTCATCACATTTTTCGTTTCAGAAGTGAACTCTGTGACAGAAAGGGCTTCCTGTTTCTTTGTGTTAAGAAGTCCCGATTCAATTGTTTGGGTCAGTTTGTCTTTATTAAGGGTACCAGTGGTCCCAGTCCTTTTGGTTCTGGTTCTAACAAAGCTGTTGGATGTAACAGGGATCTTCACTGTTGTTATCACTCCTGTGCTTTTAACAGCTGTTGAAGAACCTAGTGAAGGACACAGAGATGGCAGTGACAATGAATAATTTTAGTAAAAAGGCCATTCATTAAAAAGCCTTTAAAGCCCCCCAATGTCTCTGTGTTCCATGTATGTCTAATAATAGTAATATTAACAATAACTATAGTAATAATAATAATAATAATAATAATAATAATAATAATAATTATTATTATTATTATTATTATTATTATTATTATTATTATTATTATTATTATTATTAACATGCAAACAGACATCAAAAGAAAAACTACTGGTAGTACTACTACTACTACTACTATAATAATAATAATAATAATAATAATAATAATAATAGCTGTTATAATAATAATAATTATTATTATTAGTAGTAGTAGTAGTAGTATAACAGGTATTGATATTATTATTATTATTATTATAATTATTATTATTATTATTATTATTATTAACATGCAAACAGACATCAAAAGAAAAACTACTGGTAGTACTACTACTACTACTACTATAATAATAATAATAATAATAATAATAGCTGTTATAATAATAATAATTATTATTATTATTATTAGTAGTAGTAGTAGTAGTATAACAGCTATTGTTATTGTTATTATTATTATTATTATTATTATTATTATTATTATTATTATTATTATTAACATGCAAACAGACATCAAAAGAAAAACTACTGGTAGTACTACTACTATAATAATAATAATAATAATAATAATAATAATAATAATAGCTGTTATAATAATAATAATAATTATTATTATTAGTAGTAGTAGTAGTAGTAGTATAACAGCTATTGTTATTATTATTATTTGTGTGTTTTTCATGTCCGAATTCCTGCTACATCAGAGCATCACAGCCTACGTTGGGTTACATGGGATTCCTGAAGTAAACCTCCAACAACATGTGCTAGGTGATTTAATGACTAGAAGCAATTATTTAATTTAAAGAATTATTTAACATTAACGAGCACACTGTGGACAGGACAGAAGTTTCCGGTAAAACGGTCTGGAGCATTTCCTTAAACGGCAGTGTGTTGGTATGTGTTTAAACACTCACAGGAAGAATCAGAGTGTACGACATTCCTGTGATGGCCGACAGCCTTGAACACAATGTGTGAGGAAACTGATATCAGGGGCACATCCTACACACACACACACACACACACACACGCATGCATACCTATACACACGTACACACACAACCCTAACCATTATATATTTAAAAAAAAAAACAAATATTCTTGGTTTATCATTGTAATGCTTTTTACTTAGCAATAAACACATTTTTAATTATTATTAATAATAATAATAATAATAATAATAATAATAATAATAATAATTTGTAACAAAGGTCTTGTCCAATGTGAATGTTTCTGAAAATTAGATTTTTGCATTTTTACAATTTTTATGTTTCAGTGTGTTTCTAAGCTGAATTTACAGAGTTATATGCTCTCTCTCTCTCTCTCTCTCTCTCTCTCTCTCTCTCTCTCTCTCTCTCTCTCTCTCTAAGTCTATGTACCTGAACACAATATACCTGTATGGGAGCAGAGGTGTGTCAGCTCCAATTTGCGCTCCGTGTACTGGGTCCAGTTGGAGTGTTTGGGTTCAGATCGGACCACTGCCCGACCACCCTGTTTTTTCAGGTATAGAGGCAACATCTCCAGCCCAAAGGTCCCGAACTCATCATAACACTTCCATGCAGGAGCAGAGTTACAGGGGCATGTTTTAACCAGGCGGGCATGAGAAGGCACATCCAAATTGGTGTTCCCCCATAAACACATGGCAGATTGAGTATGTTTCAACTTCCTGTCTTCTGTCCAGTACCAGTCCTGAGATGGGTTCTTCACATCACAACTGTTCAGAACCACATTTTTTTCACCTTGAACTGTCAGACACACACCTTTACTTGTATGTCTGATCAGGAACCCGCCTAGAACACACACACACACACAGACAAATCAAATACACATGCATATACAAAATACACAAACTATGGAAAACATTAATGCACCTGGCTACATTAACACACTTGACCACATTAACACACCTTGCCACATTTACATACCTGACCACGTAAAGACACCTGGCCACATTTTCACTACAGCCTCATGAACACACCTGACCACATTAACCCACCTGACTATAGAAAAGTGGTATCTCAGTGTTTAAGACATCAGAATACTGATGGGAACAAGAACCTGGCTATAATGAGTAACCTCATCAGTATGTTGCTGAAGGTAGACACCTGCACGAGACGTCTTGGTGTAAATCAGTAAATTAACTCCATGAGCACCCTTCATAAATGAAATGACAATGCTGACTGTATATAAAATATTACACAACATAATTCCACATTTCCACTCAAACAATATCAGAACCTATTCATCTATATAACATGTATTTACACATTCAGCATGTATTTTCATGTGAAATTAATCAGAATAACGAACCCCTCGACCCCTCAACCTCATGTATTCAACAATAGCATCATTTTTTTTTTTCTGGTGACGTGAATGTAGTGAACATTTACATTAAAATGTATGTAACTTGATTGATTCCTCTCATAAGTATGAGAAGCAAACCATCAAAAAACCCCACACATATATTCTGTAAAGGTGTGTATTATATTTTGCTTGTTAAATGGAATTTCAAGCCTTTACACGCTGTATATCATATACATTTACATTTACAGCATGTGGCAGATGCCCTTATTCAGAGCGACGTATAAAAGTGCTTTAAAGTCTCTATCACTGAATGCATCAACACTGGTTTACTAGGACACAGACTTAGGATACCATCAGTATAAAACTTGGGAAGAATGATAGCACTATCATTAATAATAATAATAATAATAATAATAATAATAATAATAATAATAATAATAATAATAAATTAATTTATTATTATTATTATTATTGTTATTATTATTAATAATAATAATAATAATTATTATTATTATTATTACTATTGTTATTATTGTTACTATTATTATTATTATTATTATTATTATTATTATTATTATTAATATTATTGACATTTAATTATTTATTTTATCTTATTTCAAATACACAAAACAAACAGGAAAGTGCTAGTTTAAGTGTTTCAGGAAGAGGTACGTCTTCACCCCTCATTTGAAGACAGCCACTGACCCAAACTGGCTATTTGAACATATATCCTTCATGTTTTGTACGTTTATTGCAATATTGATACATTTCTGTGTCTATCTGAGTTCTAAACCTGCTTTTAGCTATTTACATTTATCACTACATTCGTGATCTGAATCACTTAGTTATGAAAAACTCTGTAAAGCTGTTAGAATAACTTTTCTGAAGCGCAAACAAAACTTTTAAGAAATGTCTTACATTTCTCCGTAACTGCTGATCTGCTAATCAAATATATGAAATCAGTTGTAATGAACTGAATAGAAACACACACACGTTTCACGGATGTACATTTGACAGAGAGTCGCAGCGCTCCTGAGTAGATTACATGAGCTCTGAAAGAGTGTCCATGTCAGATAACTACGTAGTAAGAAAATAAATCATATACACACATACACACACAGTAGAGAATAAATGAGTATGATGATTAATAAAGGAGTGTTTATTACTTACTGTATGTGGAAAAGTTCAGCAGCAGTAATAAGAATGTGGGTAAGTATGCGTCCATGTTCACGGTTCACCGGACAAATGAAGGAGGAAAAGTGCTGTGAGGAGGAAAGAAGTCAGAGAGCTGTGCTTCCTACTATTCTACTGCTGTGTATCCTTAGACACACACGCACACACACACACACACACACACACACTCCAGGTTGAAGCAGTGTTAAGTACTGATAGCATATAAACAAGGTGGATAATTTCAGCTTATGCTTAAGAGTTCAATTCAATTCGATTTCATTTGTATAAGGTTCTATGAACACGGTCACAAAGCAGCTTTACAGAAATCCAGATGTAAAATTTCCATTTCAATTTTAATTTAATCTGAATTTATCCCTAATGAATAAGCCAGAGGTGGCATTAGGAGCATAAACAAGCTCCAGGTAGTCCAGAATGTAGTCCTAACTAGAACCAGGAGATATGAACACATCACTCCTATCTTATCCACACTGCACTGGCTCCCAGGCAAATTTCACATTGATTATAAAATACTATTACTGAACTACAAAGCACTGAATGGTCACATGCCACAGTACCTGAAAGATCTTTTGTTTTTTTATGATCCACCAAGCCTACTTTGATCGAAAGGTGCAGGCTATTTGGTAGTACCACAAGCAGTTTAGGCTACAGCATCGGGCAGAGCTTTTTCTTACAAAGCCCCATAGTTATGGAACGGCCTTCGGGACTTAGTGTTCAGGACTCAGACACAGAATCAGTCGATTTTTGTGAACAGTTTCTTCTTATATAGGAGGAGATAAGGAGCAGATAGATAGATAGATAGATAGATAGATAGATAGATAGATAGATAGATAGATAGATAGATAGATAGATAGATAGATAGATAGATAGATAGATAGATAGATAGATAGATAGATAGATAGATAGATAGATAGATACTTTATTCAGAGAGTGAATGGCTGTTTATCTCTCCTAATACATAAGTGACAACAGGAACTACCTTGTTTGACCAAATAGTAAATGTATTCAAATAATTTCAAAGTAAGAGTGTGCATATAAATATATATTGGGGATTTATTTAATATATATCATCACACACACACATGCGCACACACACACACACACACATACACACAGAGAGGAAAACACACCTAGCACAGGAAGGTGTGTGGTGTAACCCTGTGTGCAGGAGGTCATTTCAGATAGAGTGTGTGCGTCCCTGAAACTTAGAGAAAACCAAGACTGTCTGTGTGTGTGTGTGTGTGTGTGTGTGTGTGTCTGTGTGTGTATGTACAACATAGTGCACTATGAAGCGAATAAAGTGTCATTTGGGATGCAGTATCAGAGTGAATGATTTTAGAGCGAGCCATGACCTTTGACCTTCAGGTGTAATAAAGTGTTTCCTGTCGGGTGTGTTTGGTTTGTCTGATCCAATTCCCACTGTACACACAGGAAAACACTCCGCCTTATCCGTAATGATCCGAGCTCTAACAGGAGCTCACGCTTTAGAGCAGAGAGAAGATCAGGAAGCAGTCAGTACCTCAGCACTTAAACATCACTCATTCATTTTCAGTACCTCTTTATCCTGATCAGTGTCATGGTGCCAGAAACCTTATGTTAATAAAAGTATAATGTTAATGTAGATATCATTTTATATAAATCTTATATTTTTTGTGCTTTTTCTCTTGCTATATCTATTACATTCTCTCCCACTCTCTCTTGTCTTGTCTTCATAATGTCTAGCCTTTCTGTGTTTTACTGAGTTTTTGCAACACACACACACACACTATAAAACCAGCATGTTGCCATTTCTGAACAAAACAAACACACATTTTCAGTAAATCTAGAAGGATTCTACAAAGCTACTTGGTGACATTGTCGTACAAATAAAACTGAATTGAATTGAAATTTACTGTGTAAATGTCGTGCTATATTTACAAATGAACATTTATTTCAGGTTATTAAATGATTTTATTAATAAGGGATTAAACGTAAATACAGCCCACAGACACACACCTGCTGCAAAATGGATTATTACAAAATGTTAATGATGAGAAGAATAAAACTCTAGGTGATGGGATGTTATGGAAAAATAAACACTTCAGGGTGGAAACAGCAAGTTTGCTTCATCACACCACCTCGTCACTCAGTATTTTACTGTAACACACACACACACACACACATACAGAGTGAGAGGAAGCTCCACCCAGTGCAGTTTTAAAGTTCCACACCTGAGAGATGAAAGATTCCTGAACACCTTTAACACGGACTACATTCCCTACTTTGTTCTACTTTGTACACACTAGAATGTTGTCTTTGTAATTTAAGTGTATATTTAATATAATCATAAGATTATAATGTACAAAATTATTAGTCAATTCTAGTAATGTGAGGCAGCATGGTGGCTTAGTGGTAAGCACTGGTGCCTCACAGCAAGAAGGTCCTGGGTTTGAATCCTGGTTTCGAACAGGCAGTGGCCTTTCTGTGTGGAGTTTGCATCTTCTCCCCGTGCCTGCGGGTGTACTCCAGTTTCCTCCCATAGTCCAAAAACATGCAAGTTAGGTTGATTGGTAATTCTAAATTGTCCCTAGGAATGTGTGGTTGTCTGTCTATATATGTGGCCCTGTCATGGACTGCTGACCTGTCCAGGGTGTACCCCTGCCTTTTGCCCAATGTGTGCTGGGATAGGCTCCAGCAGATCCCTGTGACCCTAATTAGGAATAAAGTGGGTATAGAAAATGTGTGTGTGTGTGTGTGTGGTTATACTGGTCAATAATGTATTACTAATGTATGTGTATTAATTTACACACAGCCTCTGTTTTTGAAAGTGAAGCAGTAAATCACACAGTAGTGATAAATTAGTGCCCACATTTGACACATATCTATGTAAATGCTCCAAAATCCTGAAGTTGTTTTCACTTCCTTTAAACAGGAGGTTTAATGAAAGATTCTTTTCATCTTCGCTACTGATGCTGTGAATTAGTCACATCTGTAAGTGGATTTCTGATGATTAAAAACTATAGCTGTCATCAGCCAATCAGGTTTCAGCAGGCATTTAAGTATAATAAAAATTCAGAACTAGGTTAAGGTCGAAAAGTAAATTTATAACTGGCAGCTGTTTTTTGAGGTTTTACTTTTTTCTCAATTCAGAGTTAATATATAACTCATACAAACAGGTCCCAAGATGCCCAAACGGACGTTGCACTTTGACAAACACCCCTTGTCCCAGTCTGACTGAACCGCTTCTTATATGTATAGAGGATTGGAGATCAGTCCACCTGAGGATCTCAGTGACAAAACACTTTCCCATTTTTCTCTTACTGATCAGAAGGAGGCATGGATCTTCTCTTAAATGACCAGACAGATGAACTTTTGCACCTCAATGTGTGTCTGGATGAGCTTTCACCTCAAGATGGGATCATGGAGCTGCTCAAAACCCTGAGACCACAGTGGAGAGCTGAGGATATCCAACTAAAGGTCAGCTAGCAATTTAGCACAATGAATATGACCTGAATATGACTACACCATGTAAGAAATTACCTTATACCTTGCAATATTATTCATCTTGCATAAGCTTTGCAACTTATCCTGCATGTGATGTACCCTATTCTACTAAAGTTAGCTAGCTAGAGTAGCTCAAAACTGTCACAGTAGCTACACTACAGATGTTTTATTTTGCTCAGGAGAAAAGCACAATCTTCTAAAAGGACCTGTGTGTAACGCTAACAGTTTCTCTAGCTTGTACAATGTTATGTGCGTTTTAAGTTTGCATGGGTTTTTACACACACAAACCATTTAAAACCTCTGAGCCTAAAATGCAATAAAACTACTCATTAACGTAGAAAACTTAGCAAAATATCTGATATATCTTTAAAGTTAAGAAAGAAATTAGTATTCATCAGTAAACAGTTTAAATCTACACAGTGGTACCTCGACCACCCCTGTTATTTTCATCAATTTAAGTCACTTTGACCTTGGTGTACGAAAATATTTTCAGTGTACGACTCGACCGTCAGAAACGCCGGTTCTTGTTTCATACAGGATTGCAACGAATCTCAACATTTCAAACAAAATTCGAACAAATGTTAATGTGAACTGTATTTTTGACACAAATTTTCTGTGTTCGACCCGACCTGAAAATAACTATTGTGACCGCACACCAGGGGCGATTCTAGGATTTTAATTTAAGGGGGACTCAGCCCCCAATGAGGGTATAATAGTAAAAAATAATTAAATAAATAAATAAAATAAAGGTTTGACTAACAGGGTAGGATGGTAAACTTATTGCAGCATTCCACTGTATTGCACAGATGTGTATAACATTTGAGTACTGAAGAAGCCAAATACGAGTCTTCCTGATCACACACACACACACACACTTGTCCTCTGATCCTCGCTCTGCAACGCCATGTCTGCGGATTGAAGAGCGCACTGAAAGACGGGGAGGAGCCGATGTCAGCCCCCATTTTCATATGAAATTTAAATGGGACTGAGGCGATCACGAATTTGTGTACAGTTTATGGAGAATCACAGAATTTTTAGGGGGGCTGAGTAGAAATGTTGGGGGGGGCTAAAGCCCCCCTAAAAATGGCCTAGCGACGCCCATGCCGCACACGCTTTCCATGGGGTGTACCCTGGCGTAGACAATAGAGATGAAGCAGTTGATGCTGGTCATCACTTCTGAAAGCATCATCTGTGAGTGCTTGTGTTATAACCCCACGCTCTTTTGTGGTAGAATTTCAGTAGCCATGTCTCCAAAAAAAGGGTAAATCAGGCATCAATGTTGCTAAGAGGAAAGCTGTGAGATCAACCATCGAGTTGAAATTGATTAATTCGTTTTACATTATTTCCTATGGGGAAAAATAATTCGGGTTTCAACCAAATCGGTATTTGACCAGACTTTTGGAATGAACTAAGGTCGAACACTGAGGTACCACTGTATAGTCTTTGCTGTTATTTATCATTCTAAATGGCTGTCAGAATTATTAGTTGTCTGCTTAGCCTGAGCTCCCTGTGAAAATCCCTGCAGCACCTCCCACAAAAGATCCTTTTGAATTTATGAAACACATGTAGACCACATTATCCCAGAGCCCCTCACAAGGCTGTGCAAAAGTAAAGATGCGGTCTGTTGTTCTAAATCCAGGTTGGAACCCACATTGTTGCTCCTGAATTCTAGATTCACCCAGTTTTAAAATAGAGGGACAACTACCCTAGTCTTTGATTCAAATGGTACTGGCCCAGAACTCAGGGGATGTGTTTAGCATCCGACCCTGTGATTGTACCAGTTTCTATTGTCTTTATGTAGCACCAGGGTCCTGGATGAACATTATTTCATTTCACTACTACACCTGTTGTATTTGGTCGAAATGACAATAAAAACCTTTTTGTCTTATTTGATTTAACTATGAGATGAGCTTTTCTGACCCCATTCTCCAGCCTAGTGGACCCCATTCTATAGCCCAGTGACCTGCCACTCCAGGGACTTGTGTTCAATCCCCAAGTCTGACAAAAGGACTGCTGTGAACCTCTCTGCCACAGAGTTTGAGGTGATTACAGCTGCTTTGAACAGTTTTGGGTACACATGCTCTGGCAAATCAACAGGAAACGCCATGACCAAAACTCTTGACAGCTAGCTGAACAAGTAAGAAGTATGGCTCCACCATTTCTATCAGCTTCTCCACTTGCTCCTCTGGCTCCACCCGCCCCATAGGATCCTCCCAACCTCTAGCTCAACCCCTAACTTCTGAGCCCTGCCTCCCAGTACCCCAAAGGTATGATGGGTATCTTGTGGAATGCCAGGGTTTTTTCTCCCGAATTCCACAGAACTTGTATTGTATTTGTGTCTTCTTTCCCTTTATGTTTTATTGATTGATTCAAGATTCCTAGAGTCATTTTGCCTGGCACTGACCCCCCCCCCCCCCCCCCCCCCCAAAAGGGACAGATCTTCTCACTTTGCTTCATGAATGTAAGACTACGACCATGCATTGTGTATAATGGTGTGTAAATTGTGTAATGGTATGTAATGGTGTTTGATTTTGTGTAATGGTGTGTGATTGTGTGTGATGTGTGTAATATTGTGTAATGGTCTGTGATTTTGTGTAAACAGGTGTTTACAGAGGGCATCACTAATAAACTGCTGGGCTGCTCGGTGAGCTCAGACTCGTCCATGGTGTTGGTGCGAGTGTATGGACGAATGACTGAGCTTTTTGTTGACCGTAAGAAAGAGATGGAGACAATGAAGCTGTTGCACTCTCATGGCTGTGGCCCAAAACTGTACTGCAGCTTCCTCAATGGCATCTGCTATGAGTTCCTGAAGGGCATTGCTTTGGATGATGTTCTGCTCCAACAGCCTTCTGTCTACAGGTGTGTGTGTATGTGTGTGTGTGTGTAAGTGATTACCCAAAGTAAAGGAATTTTAGAGGTAATCTTTCTCTGATGTAACTCATGTTACTGTACATTTGCAGTTAATTATTGATGTAAATGATGTCAAACGCAAGTAACATGATGCTGCTAGCTTTAGCACAAAACAGTTTATTATTTAATTTAATTTAATTATTACATACTTGAAAAATGAATCCCAATAAAATGTGGCCTACATTACAAGACATGTGTTACGTCTCTTGTCCATCGGAGTGCCATCTTGAATTTTTTTAAAAAGTGCATCATTCAGATCCATGAAGTTCTTTTTCAGTGTGAACACAATTCAATTCATAAAACACAATGGAGTAGATTCGGTGATTTGGGATGGATCTTGAGTTTCCACTTCCTTGTTATGTTGTTGTGGTATTGTTCTGTCTTGGGTAAATGGCTTCTACCCTTTTTCCTGCGTTGATCACAACTCACTGTGTCTTCAGACACAGGCTGGCTCCATCTGGCTGAGTTTGTAAAGGGGCATTTCAGGTTACTCAGTCTGTCTGGCTCTTACCACCTTCTAGGGATCTCACCCAGACAAGACCAAGGGAACCCATCATGCAACGTCTCCAGATGTTACACTGCTCCCCGTCCCAGTTGTGGTCAGGGCAGAGAGGTTTTAGGGCCTTGCTCATGGGTCTTGAACCCCGACTTTCCAATCAACAACCTTACCCACTGAGCCACCATTGCCCCCTTTCCCTACTTTATCTTACCTCTCTATCCTCCTCCTCCCAGCTACATCTAGTTGTGGTTGTTATTGTTGTACATGTGGTTGTTTTTTTGTTGTAGTTGTGGTTGTTGTTATAGTTGTTATTTTTGTGGTTGTTGTATTTGTGGTGGTTGTAGGTGTGGTGGTTATAGTTGTGGTTGTTATTGGTATAGCTGTAGTGGTTGTTGTAGTTGTGCTTGTTGTAACTGTGGTTGTTATAGTTGTGATTGTTGTAGTTGTGGATGTTTTAGTTGTGGTTGTGGCTGTTGTAGTTGTGGTTGTAATAGTTGTGGCTGTTGTAGTTGTGGCTGTTGTGGTTGTAGTTGTGGTTGTTGTACTTGTGGTGAATGTAGTTGTGGTGGTCATAGTTGTGGTTGTTATTGGTATAGTTGTTGTAGTAGTTGAAGTTGTGGCTGTTGTGGATGGGATTGTTGTGGTTGTTATTGTTGTAGTTGTGATTGTTGTGGTTGTTGTAGTTGTGGTTGTTGTAGTTGTGTTTGTGGTTGTTGTTGTGGTTGTTGTAGTTGTGGTTGTTATTGGTATAGTTGTAGTGGTTGTAGTTGTGGTTGTTATTGTTTTAGTTGTATTTTTCGTGGTTGTCATTGTGGGGGTTATTGGTGTAGTTGTGGTAGTTGAAGTTGGGGTTGTTGTGGCTGTTGTGGTTATTATTGTTGTGGTTGTGATGGTTATTAGTGTAGTTGTAGTTATATTTGTGGATGTAGTTGTGGTTGTTACAGCTGTGGTTGTTATACCTGTGGTTGTTCTAGTTGTGATTGTTGTAGTTATTGTGGTTGTTGTAGTTGTGATTGTTGTAGTTGTGGTTGTTGTAGTTGTGATTGTTGTAGTTGTGGTTGTTATATTTGTGGATGTAGTTGTGGTTGTTACAGCTGTGGTTGTTATACCTGTGGTTGTTCTAGTTGTGATTGTTGTAGTTATTGTGGTTGTTGTAGTTGTGATTGTTGTGGTTGTTCTAGTTGTGATTGTTGTAGTTATTGTGGTTGTTGTAGTTGTGATTGTTGTAGTTGTGTTCGGTGTGGTTGTTGTAGTTGTGTTTATTGCAGTTGTGTTTGTTGTTGTTATAGTTGTGGCTGTTGTGGTTGTGGTTAACTTTTTTATTTTTCGTACTTTGTAAGCTCTTAGGTTTCAATAGTCCTGATAAAACCAAAAAAGATTTTAACAAAATTCTATATTCATTAATCAGAATATTACAGATCTGAATGAGTTTGAAAGATATAAAATGCTGCTTCAACAGAGTAGTAGTTTAGGCGTGTGTGATCCTATGCAACTCGGTTATTGTAAGTTTTTTATTTAAAATTTTTCCCTCAAAATGTATCTGGTTGTTTTTTCACTTCGGAATACAACATATTTATAAATGTTGAAAAACCATGTGTTTATCTGTTGTTAATGTTTCAGACTGATTGCAGTAGAAATGGGGAAAATCCACTCCATAAAGCCAAAGTCCAACTCATCTGTGGAACCTGTGTTGTGGTCAAAGTTGGAAAATTACCTGCAATTATTGCAGAAATGTGAAAATGACGATGATTTGCTACAGCAAGGGTATGAAAGCAAATAATCTACACACAGATGAAACATTGTGGACACAGAGAGACACTAATAAACAAATGAACACTAATAAACTTGTAATTAGTAAGTTTGCTGCTCTCTAGCTTGGTACGTTTTGAGAAGTTGAGAGCAAGCAGGGTATGTTTTATGTTTATTAAGCATGCATATGTACCATGATGCACTGGGGGGGGTAAATCACTTATATAAATGTAAATGTATAATATAAAAGTATAATCAAGTATAATCAATTCAATTTAGTTTTATTTGTATAGAACTTTTAACAATGGACATCATCACAAATGAACTTTACAGAAATATATGAATTCAGGATAGACAGAGAGTGGGATTATCAATCATTATGAACACAGAGAGTGGGATTATAAATCATTATGAACACAGATAGTGGGATTATCAATCATTATAAACACAGAGAGTGGGATTATAAATCATTATAAACACCAGAGAGTGGGATTATAAATCATTATAAACACCAGAGAGTGGGATTATAAATCATTATAAACACAGAGAGTGGGATTATAAATCATTATAAACAGCAGAGAGTGGGATTATAAATCATTATAAACAACAGAGAGTGGGATTATAAATCATTATAAACACAGAGAGTGGGATTATAAATCATTATAAACACCAGAGAGTGGGATTATAAATCATTATAAACAACAGAGAGTGGGATTATAAATCATTATAAACACCAGAGAGTGGGATTATAAATCATTATAAACACAGAGAGTGGGATTATAAATCATTATAAACAACAGAGGGTGGTATTATAAATCATTATAAACACCAGAGGGTGGGATTATCAATCATTATGAACACAGAGAGTGGGATTATCAATCATTATAAACACCAGAGTGTGGGATTATAAATCATTATAAACACAGAGAGTGGGATTATAAATCATTATAAACACAGAGAGTGGGATTATAAATCATTATGAACACCAGAGAGTGGGATTATAAATCATTATAAACACAGAGAGTGGGATTATAAATCATTATGAACACAGAGAGTGGGATTATAAATCATTATAAACACAGAGAGTGGGATTATAAATCATTATAAACACAGAGAGTGGGATTATAAATCATTATAAACACAGAGAGTGGGATTATCAATCATTATGAACACAGAGAGTGGGATTATAAATCATTATGAACACAGAGAGTGGGATTATAAATCATTATAAACACAGAGAGTGGGATTATAAATCATTATGAACACAGAGAGTGGGATTATAAATCATTATGAACACAGAGAGTGGGATTATAAATCATTATAAACACCAGAGTGTGGGATTATCAATCATTATGAACACCAGAGTGTGGGATTATAAATCATTATAAACACAGAGAGTGGGATTATCAATCATTATAAACACAGAGAGTGGGATGATAAATCATTATAAACACAGAGAGTGGGATTATAAATCATTACTCTTCTAGAACTGTGTAGTATATACACAAAAGTACAGTTGTGTGAGCAGGAGATTTATTCTAGTCATAACATGAAGTCTTCTTGAATACTTGAACTGATCAGTGTTGCAGATTTGAGAGAGAAACCGGTCATATCAACTGCATTCCAGAGTCGTCTTTAAGTGAAATGCACACTTACACATCTCCAGTGATGTCCTGAATCTCATGTTGATGATGTTCAGTTCACAGTTGGACATTCCCAGCGTGGACGTGTTAATCAATGAGTTGGAGGATCTGAAGCGACACTTGAACAGGGTGGAATCTCCAATAGTGCTGTGTCACAACGACCTGCTGACCAAAAACATCATCTACAACTCAGATGAAGGTGAAATGACTTTTTCATGAGTGGTCTTCAAAATACAGGCATCATAATAAAAATTAAAAAAAAAAACAGAACAAACTTGGAAATGAGAAACACTTGTGGATTTAAAGCTCGAAAAACACGTGATACTTAAAACACTGTGATACAACAGACATTAACAAGCGAACTGTTCAAGGAATAAACTCAGAACATGTGAGCACTATAGGACAACAAACCAGTGAGAAGACAGGATGGAAAGGGGACTAGAACAGAAACCACACTGCACACTAAGAACCAATTCAATTCCATTTCAAGTTCAATTTTGTTTTATAGCCCTTTTCACAATACACATTGTCTCCAAGCAGCTTTCCAGAAATACAAAAATGATTTAAATTAAATTAATCCCAGAGGTGATGGTAGTGTGGAAGAAAATTTAGAGAGGAACCAGACTGAAAAGTGAACCTCATCCTCATATGAGTGACACCAGAGAGTGGGATTATAAATCATTATAGACACCAGAGAGTGGGATTATAAATCATTATAGACACCAGAGAGTGGGATTATAAATCATTACAAACAACAGAGAGTGGTATTATCAATCATCATAAACACCAGAGAGTGGGATTATAAATTATTATAAACACCAGAGAGTGGGATTATAAATCATCATAAACAACAGAGAGTGGGATTATAAATCATTATAAACACAGAGAGTGGGATTATAAATCATTATAAACAACAGAGAGTGGGATTAACAATCATTATAAACACAGAGAGTGGGATTAACAATCAATATAAACACAGAGAGTGGGATTATAAATCATTATAAACACCAGAGAGTGGGATTATAAATCATTATAAACACAGAGAGTGGGATTAACAATCAATATAAACACAGAGAGTGGGATTAAAAATCATTATAAACAACAGAGAGTGGGATTATAAATCATTATAAACAAGAGAGAGTGGGATTATAAATCATTATAAACATAGAGAGTGGGATTATAAATCATTATAAACACCAGAGAGTGGGATTAACAATCATTGTAAACACCAGAGAGTGGGATTATAAATCATTACTAAACAACAGAGAGTGGGATTATAAATCATTGTAAACACAGAGAGTGGGATTAACAATCATTGTAAACACCAGAGAGTGGGATGATAAATCATTATAAACACAGAGAGTGGGATTATAAATCATTATAAACACAGAGAGTGGGATTATAAATCATTGTAAACACAGAGAGTGGGATTAACAATCATTGTAAACAGCAGAGAGTGGGATTATAAATCATTACTAAACAACAGAGAGTGGGATTATAAATCATTATAAACACAGAGAATGGGATTATAAATCATTATAAACACCAGACTCCATTCCTGTACTACAATACATCTTTATTTCTTTATAAACACTGAGTTCTGTTTTTCTGGTTTCAGATGTAATTAAATTCATTGACTACGAATACGCTGACTTTAATTACCAGGCGTACGACATCGGAAACCACTTTAACGAGTTTGCAGGTGGGTTTTTAAACACACACAGAAATGTGAAATGTTCTGGCTGTAAGTTCAGATGAATGTGTTTTATTGTTTTTAGGTGTGAATGATGTGGATTATAGTCTTTACCCGAGTCGCGAGCTGCAGTGCGACTGGCTAACAGTTTACCTGCAGAACGTACGAATCAACTCCCGAGTCGACTCCCAAATCACTCAGAGAGAAGTGAACACTCTGTATGTCCAAGTCTGCAAATTCTCACTGGTGAGGGGTAACAACAACCACGACAACAATAACAACAACAACAACAACAATAATAATAAGAGTGAGACAGACAGGGAAACCCTGTGAGCTGTTAAAAATCCTTTTATTTCTTCCTGTGTGTGTGTGTGTGTGTGTGTGTGTGTGTGTGTGTGTGTGTCCAGGCATCTCACCTGTCATGGGGTCTGTGGTCTTTGTTACAGGCCAGATATTCCAAAATCAACTTTAATTTCTTAAAGTGAGTTTTGACTCTGTCATGTTTAATTGTTGATAACATGTAATGGACGTCCAGTTTACACTCCAGTTTATGTTCCAGTTTGTATTTCAGTTTATACTCCAGTTTATACACCAGTTTATATTCCAGTTTATACACCAGTTTATATTCCAGTTTACACTCAAGTTCATGTTCCAGTTTGTATTTCAGTTTATATTCCAGTTTATACTCCAGTTTATGGTCCAGTTTATACTCCAGTTTACACTCAAGTTCATGTTCCAGTTTATATTCCAGTTTATACTCCAGTTTACACTCAAGTTCATGTTCCAGTTTGTATTTCAGTTTATATTCCAGTTTATACTCCAGTTTATGGTCCAGTTTATACTCCAGTTTACACTCAAGTTCATGTTCCAGTTTATATTCCAGTTTATACTCCAGTTTACACTCAAGTTCATGTTCCAGTTTATATTCCAGTTTATACTCCAGTTTATGGTCCAGTTTATACTCCAGTTTATATTCCAGTTTATACTCCAGTTTATGGTCCAGTTTATACTCCAGTTTATATTCCAGTTTATACTCCAGTTTATGGTCCAGTTTATACTCCAGTTTATATTCCAGTTTATACTCCAGTTTATGGTCCAGTTTATACTCCAGTTTATATTCCAGTTTATACTCCAGTTTATGGTCCAGTTTATACTCCAGTTTATACTCCAGTTTATACTCCAGTTTATATTCTAGTTTATACTCCAGTTTATGGTCCAGTTTATAGTCCAGTTTATACTCCAGTTTATATTCCAGTTTATACTCCAGTTTATGGTCCAGTTTATACTCCAGTTTATATTCTAGTTTATACTCCAGTTTATGGTCCAGTTTATACTCCAGTTTATACTCCAGTTTATGGTCCAGTTTATACTCCAGTTTATACTCCAGTTTATATTCTAGTTTATACTCCAGTTTACGGTCCAGTTTATACTCCAGTTTATACTCCAGTTTATATTCCAGTTTATACTCCAGTTTATGGTCCAGTTTATACTCCAGTTTATACTCCAGTTTATGGTCCAGTTTATACTCCAGTTTATATTCCAGTTTACACTCAAGTTCATGTTCCAATTTACATTTCAGTTTATACTCCAGTTTATGGTCCAGTTTATAGTCCAGTTTATACTCCAGTTTATATTCCAGTTTATACTCCAGTTTATGGTCCAGTTTATAGTCCAGTTTATATGCCAGTTTATATTCCAGTTTATACTCCAGTTTATACTCCAGTTTATGGTCCAGTTTATACTCCAGTTTATACTCCAGTTTATGGTCCAGTTTATACTCCAGTTTATACTCCAGTTTATGGTCCAGTTTATACTCCAGTTTATACTCCAGTTTATACTCCAGTTTATGGTCAAGTTTATAGTCCAGTTTATACTCCAGTTTATGGTCCAGTTTCTAGTCCAGTTTATAGTCCAGTTTATATTCCAGTTTATACTCCAGTTTATGGTCCAGTTTATACTCCAGTTTATATTCCAGTTTATACTCCAGTTTATGTTCCAGTTTATACTCAAGTTAATGTTCCAGTTTATATTCCAGTTTACACTCAAGTTCATTTTCCAGTTTACATTTCAGTTTATACTCCAGTTTATGTTCCAGTTTATACTCCAGTTTATGTTCCAGTTTATTTTCCAGTTTATACTCCAGTTTATCATAAACACATCTTTCTCTATAATTTCTCATCTCACTGAGTAACACAAAGATAATTTATAACTTATAATTTATAAGTGCAGTGTGTGTGTGTGTGTGTGTGTGTGTGTGTGTGTGAACCTCCTGTCCTTGTGTTTCAGATATGCTGCTGCTCGGTTCAGCCACTACTTTAAGAAGAAGGAGGAGTATTTAAGAATGCCACTTCCTTAATGAGTGAATTATCATTTCATCTGAGTAAAAATAAATTCCACCAAATTTAAATAAAATGATTCAGTTTTAACTTCATTACTGATTTTTTATTCACTAAGAAATAGGTTTGGAGGAAAAAGTAAATATCTGTTAAAATGTTCAAATGTTCATTGGATGCAATTCACTTAGGTCCTTGAAAAATAGGTGTGTGTGTGTGTGTGAGTATGTATGTGTGAGTGTGTGTGTGTGAGTGTGTGTGTGAGTGTGTTTGTGTGTGTATGTGTGTTTGTGTGTGTGCGTGTTTGTGAGTGTGTGTGTATGTGTGTGTGTGTGTGTATGAGATGAATGTGTGTGTGTGTGTGTGTATATGTGTATGAGATGAGTGTGTGTGTGTGTGTATGAGATGAATGTGTGTGTGTGTGTGTGTGTGTGTATGTGTATGAGATGGGTGTGTGTGTGTGTGTGTGTATGAGATGAATGTGTGTGTGTGTGTGTATGAGATGAATGTGTGTGTGTGTGTGTGTGTGTATGAGATGAATGTGTGTGTGTGTATGAGATGAATGTGTGTGTGTGTTTGTGTGTGTGTATGAGATGAATGTGTGTGTATGAGATGAATGTGTGTGTGTGTGTATGAGATGAATGTGTGTGTGTGTGTGTGTGTGTATGAGATGAATGTGTGTGTGTGTGTGTATGAGATGAATGTGTGTGTGTGTGTGTATGAGATGAATGTGTGTGTGTGTGTGTGTGTGTATGAGATGAATGTGTGTGTATGAGATGAATGTGTGTGTGTGTATGAGATGAATGTGTGTGTGTGTGTGTGTGTGTGTATGAGATGAATGTGTGTGTGTGTGTATGAGATGAAGTGTGTGTGTGTGTGTGTGTGTGTATGAGATGAAGTGTGTGTGTGTGTGTGTGTATGAGATGAAGTGTGTGTGTGTGTGTGTGTATGAGATGAAGTGTGTGTGTGTGTGTGTATGAGATGAAGTGTGTGTGTGTGTGTGTGTATGAGATGAAGTGTGTGTGTGTGTATGAGATGAAGTGTGTGTGTGTGTGTGTGTGTGTATGAGATGAAGTGTGTGTGTGTGTGTATGAGATGAAGTGTGTGTGTGTGTGTATGAGATGAAGTGTGTGTGTGTGTGTATGAGATGAATGTGTGTGTGTGTGTATGAGATGAATGTGTGTGTGTGTGTGTATGAGATGAATGTGTGTGTGTGTGTGTATGTGTGTGAGTTTGTGCTGCATGTTGTAATGTTCGTGTTCCGATCGGTTCATGTTTTGTGTCTTTGTTCTGATTCATGTTTTGTCTCCGCCCCTTTCTTCTTACTAATTCATCTCACCTGTTCTGTTTTCCTGTTTGGTTTGTCCATGTATTTAAACCCTCACGTGTCAAGTCTTCATTGTGAACTATCAGTGTTGTCTCTACGTGAACTCGTGATACCAAGCCCTGTTTCCTGTTTCGCCATAGCACCAACTCGTTTAAAGTTTGTTCTCACGTCTTTGACTCTCACACTTCCTGTTCCGTGATTTCAGTGTTCTCGTCCCTGCCTGTGTAAGGTCCGACTGCTCCACCCGCTCCGTGTTTCCACTCGCCTCACGTGACAGGATGATTTTCTTAAATTCTGGACTCAGAAATGATCAGAGAGGCCTGATGAAAATAATTATGAATAAAGATGTAATTATTGTATAATCAGAAGTTTAAGTGTTAAAGACGCACTGCTCTTTATCCTAGTCTGTGTTTATTCCTGCTTCAGGTCCACAAGATCCACGGGCCTGAACAGGATAAAGTGCTGACTAAAAATACAAATATTAAAATATTATTAATCCATAATTTATTGAACAGATCTATAGTAGAATATTTATGTTGTATTCGCTCCCTAAGGAGGTGGTCATGATGATCACACACTGCTGGGCTTCTTTAGCTAAAAATAGAAACAAAAGTAAACACACACACACACACACTCGTTTCTCCCTTTTTTGCCCTCACCGCCACTCACTGCAACAAACCCAACACAAAAAATCCCACACAGGTGCAAGTCTTCACTCATCACCTGTCCCGGCTCCGCCCTCTGTTCACGTACCTGTGTTTGGCCCCGCCCCCTCCTCCAGTCTGATTCTCAACCCGATGCAGCATGAATCAATTTCTTTAAATAAGATTTTGTGAAAATACGACAAAAAAGTTTTTTTTTATTTCATGCACATTTCTCCAAAACACTTTTATTGCTCTTAAATCCCTTAAAGTTAATTTAAGTCAACGTTGTGAACATTTATGAATGTTAGAAATGTTACAAATTGTGTGTAAAAACTTTAAAAAATAAAAAAAAGCAGTATTTTATTAATTAAATAATTCATTATAACTCAACAGTGCTCTTGAACTGCTGTGATTGTAATTCCCATTTAGTGGTGATTACACTCAGGAACACAGGGTTCTAGCAAGAGGAACATTGGGTTCTATCGCTGGAACACAGGGTTCTAATCCCTTTAGTGGTGTTTACACTCATTAACACAAATTTCTAATACCAAAACATGGAGTTCTAGCACAGGAACACATTTCTAGCACAGAGCTTCACTCAATCACCTTGCCCAGTTCTTGTTTCCTTTATAGTACTTGTATTGGGTTCTTGGCCTGGTCTTCTATTTTTAGTTTAGTTCTATTACGAATTCTGATTCTTGTTCTGTCTGATTCTTCTCCTTTTGATTCTAGCTCTGTTCTGGTTTGGATTCTTGTTTGTGTCGTTTAGGTTTAATTTTAGTTCTACTGTTGGTCTGTCAGGTTTAGGTTCTGTTAGGTTTTCTGTAGATGGTGTTCCAAATCGAAGCTGAATAATATTTAATTTTCTGGTCAGAGAAATAAACACAGTGAAGTTAGCATTAGCACTGTAGCCCCTAAGCTAAAACTTGCAACAATACTTAACAGCTTAACCTAGTTCAGCATTGTGTGTGTGTGTGTGTGTGTGTGCAAGCGGGAAGCAGCTTCAGACAAAACTCTCCTCCATGTTGGAACAGAGCAGGAATGAGTCGACGAGTCGCGGCTTAATGAGCTGCTGATGATCCGCTGGGTCGATACTGTCAGAACATCCAGCAGCCAATCGCCTTAGAGCAGCCTACACACACGCACACAGACACACACACACACACACACACACACACTGATAAACATTGCCAGCAGCTTATCTTAAGGTAAATGGTTGCTGTATATTAATATTAGTTACACACACACACACACACACACACTCCTCCTACCAGACAGGCCACTAAAACGGAGTCACTGCTGTTCCTCTCAGCTGGAGATCGACACAGCTCAATGAGACGTGGCACAGCTTTAAAAACAAAAAATACATTTACTACAGTCCCGTATTCCCAAAAACTTATATTTCCCACATATTCCCCAAATCGCAAAGTCCTGAATTTTATTTTATTAATAATATAATAATAAATTTTATAAAATAATTTATAAAATAATAATAATAGTACCTTGCAGCTCGATTGCAGCCTGAGCAACGTCGGGATCTCGGCTTAACCGGGCAAGTGTTACTGCAGCTTTCTGCTGCACGCGCTCACATGCAGCACCTTCTGATGGACTGGAGGAAGACGGTTTCTCTCCTAGCAGCACAAGCAGACGCTCCAGTCCTTCAGTACACACACACACACACACACACACAAATTCATTACATGCACATACACAGAGCAAAACATGTGGTACGGATCATATAGGTCATGTGACCCGCTGCAGGGTTACACACATTTAAACATCAGCATATTTTTATGTAGGTTTTGGGAATTAGTATATTATTTATGCATACTATATAAATAAACAGAACACACTTTACAAAATAGATAAATGTGTTTTTAATATCTTTTTGCATTCTGTATTTATTTGTATTTAGAGAAATGCAGCTCTGTATATTTTTGACCATGAAAAAGTCCATGAAGAATCTTTTCCATTTCAATCCAACACACTTTGGACTGCATCACTGTTTAATGACTGTTCATTATAGCAGATATCTAGACTGAAGTTTAGATTTTAATTTAGAACGTTACATTTTAGTTTGCTGTGAATTTCTTTATTTTTTCCTACCGTTTTCCTGTAAGACCTCTGATGCTGTTTGCTCCAAAACAGACAAATTGGCCAGAATTGTTACAACCTGCGGAGACCAAAACAACAAACACAGTTCACAGTGAAAAAGCAATAACATGCTGAATTATAGCTACAGTAAAACTACAGCTACAGTAAAACTACAGCTACAGTATAACTACAGCTACAGTAAAACTACAGCTACAGTATAACTAAAGCTACAATAAAACTGCAGCTACAGTAAAACTACAGCTACAGTAAAACTACAGCTATAATAAATATACAGCTACAATAAAACTGCAGCTACAGTAAAACTACAGCTACAGTAAAACTACAGCTACAGTATAACTACAGCTACAGTAAAACTAAAGCTACAATAAAACTGCAGCTACAGTAAAACTACAGCTACAGTAAAACTACAGCTACAGTAAAACTACAGCTATAATAAATATACAGCTACAATAAAACTGCAGCTACAGTAAAACTACAGCTACAGTAAAACTAAAGCTACAATAAAACTGCAGCTACAGTAAAACTACAGCTACAGTAAAACTACAGCTATAATAAATATACAGCTACAATAAAACTGCAGCTACAGTAAAACTACAGCTACAGTAAAACTACTGCTATAATAAATCTACAGCTACAATAAAACTACAGCTACAGTAAATCTACAGCTACAGTATAACTACAGCTACAGTAAAACTAAAGCTACAATAAAACTACAGCTACAGTATAACTACAGCTACAGTAAAACTAAAGCTACAATAAAACTACAGCTACAGTAAATCTACAGCTACAGTAAAACTACAGCTACAGTAAAACTACAGCTACAGTAAAACTAAAGCTACAATAAAACTACAGCCACATTAAAACTAGAGCTACAGTAAAACTACAGTTACAGTAAAACTACAGTTACAGTAA
This sequence comes from Hemibagrus wyckioides, assembly GCF_019097595.1. NCBI lineage: Eukaryota > Metazoa > Chordata > Actinopteri > Siluriformes > Bagridae > Hemibagrus > Hemibagrus wyckioides. The sequence continues at coordinate 23,444,382 of NC_080717.1, forward strand.
AACTACAGCCACATTAAAACTACAGCGAAAATAAAACTACAACTTCAATAAATTGCAACTACGGTAAAACTAGAGCTACAGTAAAACTACAACTACAATAAAACTACAGTAAAACTATGGTTCAATAAAACTACAGCTACCATAAAACTACAGCTACAATAAAACTACAGTAAAAATACAGCTACAGTAAAACTACAGCCACAATAAAACTACAGCTACAGTAAAGCAACAGTTACAATAAAACTACAGCTAGAATAGAAATACAACTACAATAAAACTACAGTTACAGTAAAACTACAGCTACATTAAAACTACAGCTACAGTAAAACAACAGGTACAATAAAACTACAGCTAGAATAGAAATACAACTACAATAAAACTACAGTTACAGTAAAACTGCAGCAACATTAAAACTACAGCTACATTAAAACTACAGCTACAGTAAAACAACAGGTACAATAAAACTACAGCTACAGTAAAACAACAGGTACAATAAAACTACAGCTACAGTAAAACAACAGGTACAATAAAACTACAGCTACAGTAAAACTACAGCTAGAATAGAAATACAACTACAATAAAACTACAGTTACAATAAAACTACAGCTACAGTAAAACTACAGCTAGAATAGAAATACAACTACAATAAAACTACAGTTACAATAAAACTACAGTTACAATAAAACTACAGTTACAGTAAAACTACAGCTACAGTAAAACAACAGGTACAATAAAACTACAGCTACAGTAAAACTACAGTTATTGAGATAAGAGAGAGAGACCTGGTCTTTAGAGTAAGGTGTGTCGACTCGCTGGCGGTCTCTGCAGGCCTGGAGGAGGATGTGCACTGCGTTCAGCTGCAGCAGGATCTCACATGCCAAACTGTCAAAGAAAGTGATATTCGCCAGTGCAGCCGAGGCTAAGAGGAACACTTCACCACACGATGCAGTCTCACAAAGCTCTGCACACACATACACACAAACACACACACACACAGTCATCACTGTCATTGTCATTTTAACATCATTGTCACCGTCATTTTATTTTTTGCGTGATAATAATGTTTCAAATACAATACAATTCATTAAAATATTAGTGATGATATAATGAACGATGTAATAGGAATTTTGATGTAATAAGGCTGTTCATCCTCACTGATGAGGGCGGAGACGATGTCCTGCATGCTCTCAATGAAGCTGGACAGGTGGTGTGTGTTGGAGTGATGAGGAGACGTGATCTGAGCCACAACAGCAGCTGCTTCAGCTCGAGCTGCTTCTGTACAAGCTTCATCAGTCAGAATATCAGCCAGACACAGTACACCATCCACCTACACACACACACACACACACACCAAGGGTATGTTGTAATTTGTTATTTTTTTCTGATTTTATTTGTTTGTTTATAAACTTTGGTGTGGAGGCTACAATTATTATTTAGGCCCTAATAGATAAAACTGAAGGGGAGTGTACTTTCTTATTTCCTTTGACTGTATTGCAGTTCATCTTATTCACTGTGATTTTACTTTTGTCCATATGGGGGCGATGTTGTACAACTTTTATAATCGAAAATTACAGACTTGATTCAGCCATCTGATCCAAAATTACCCAGACTGCACTGACAACTGTTAATAAGTTAATAGCAGTTTACACCTGAACACACACTGATTTTAATAATGAAGTATGATTTTCTCTTAGTGGCATGTGATTTATTAATAATGTAATAACACACAGTACGTTTAGTTTTGAGAAGGCAATAAATACCTGATTATGATGATGATGAACTAATTAAAATGTACTGTTTTATTAATTTGATTACTTTTTATTATTTTTTTATTTAAAAAAAATTGTTTTAACAGCTGAAATGTTTTAACAGATATTCATTATTAATATTTTTTATAATGTATATACAAGCATGTGCACTATTCTTTGTTTTTTTATTTTATTTCTTCTAGATTTAAAATAATAATAATAATAATAAAGTAAATATATATATATATATATATATATATATATATATATATATATATATATATATATATATATATATATATATATATATATATATATATATAAATCCCATAAAAAAATAAAAAATAAAATATTAAATATTAAATGTTCATGGTATAAATCATGATGGAGCAAATTAACACCATCTGGAAATGTACATGAAATATATATATATATATATATATATATATATATATATATATATATATATATTTGCTTTATTATTATTATTATTATTATTATATATATATATATATATATATATATATATATATATATATATATATATATATATATATATATATAATCAATTTCTGTAATATCTGTAACACAGCCTCTGTTATGAGCTTCCCTTTTTCAACAGGTGTGCTTTTCAGGCTTGCTGCCACATCCTCCTGTGGGCAAAATCTCAGATTTTATATATATTTATATAAAAAATATAAAAACCCACCAAATCTGAGACTTACAGCACTTTCACTCTGAGTTATTCAGCCTGAAACTTTATGTTGGCAAGGTGTGTGTTTGTGTGTGTGTGTGTGTGTGTGTGTGATGGGTGGGGGGGGGGGTTGTTGTGGTGCTGTACTTTCTCCAGTTGGTTGATTCCCTCCTCCACGCAGCAGATGGAGGCGACGGTCCTGAGTGCAGGAGCGTAAAGAGAGCTGAAACAATCCTGCCTACAGATCTTCAACAGAGCAATGACTGCACCTTCCTGTACACACACAGACACACTGACTGTAGGTATATATTGAGAGAATTAGATGGATAGAAAGTTGATGAATGAATTCTGTGTCTTTTTCTTACTTTGGCGATGATGCTGCAGAGCTGCGGTCCATCCTGAGTGAGTGACAGCAGGTTACTGATTGCGTTTTCCATGAGGAACACATCATCTGACTCCTCAACCTGCCTGATCAGGACCTGCTCAAAGGAAACACACACACACACACAATGTCATAACAAACATATGGATAAATACAGAAATAGAAATTATAATATAATATTAGAAACCTAACATTATTAATCTAGCAGTCCAAGTTATTAGTACACCAGTGGTTTCAGGACTTTACAGTTTGTTGAATTGGCTATACTATACTGTCCCATGTCCTAATTTATTTTTCTTCTTTTCTCAGCTTCCTTTCCTCCCATAATCAGCTCTCTGGCCTTTATGTTGGATTATCTTTCTCAATTTCAGTTTAATTTCAATTTCAGTTCATTTGTATAATGCTTTTAACAGTGGACATTGTCTCAAAGCAGCTCTACCCTGGATTATCCTTTTTGACAATAGATACAATAAGCTTCATATATTAGCACTGGGTACAAATACTTTTCACTGCTGCTGTAACAGCAGTATGTTTCAGCAATTTCACAACTTACTTGTATTTCATTGGCTAAGGCCATGTCAATCATTTGGCTGAATGAATCACTGACATCTGTAAGGATCTCATGGATGGCCTCCTTCATGGACTTGAGGAAATATTCATCATCTGTGTGGAGACACCTAAATAACACATGCATACACTCTGTTCTCACACTGTGGTATTGGCAGTTCTCTGTAGAACCAATAATTATGTATATATTTTTTCACCGTGTTCTGTGTGTGTTGCATTTGTTCCTCACCTCTCAGTGATGACAGTGAGCTCCATACACTTCTCCAGCAGAGTGGCTTCATACTGCAGTTAAGACCAAGGCACAGAGAACATTTACACACATCTAACTGTACCACTTCCTCATTCCTGATTTTCTGCATGTGTGTTATTGATGATGTTCTAGATTCCTGACCTTCTGCATGTGTGTGTTGTTGGTTCTGTGAGCACTGCACTCATGCACCAGCGAGCGGACATGGCAGTTGGCTCTGACAGCGGTTCCATGTACACGCTGCCATCGTCCTTTTTCTAGACGCTGGAACATCTTGCCCAGCTCAGTGCTGACAACCAGTGCCCTCTTCAGGAGTGTCTGCAGGTTGTCTCGTGTCACATGATCGCTGGCCACACCCACCCCAGGGATGATGAGCTCACCTGCAGAGTCCTCATCCACGCCCAGCGGCTTGGACTGCAGTACACACATACACTCCACCTCAGTCATGTGACGCAGATCCTCCATCCAGCGCTGCACTGAGTCCACCTGGATCACATGCATCCTGACACACACACACACACCCTTTAACAGGCACATAATTAAATACTTTTACAAATAAATATTTTATGTTAATTCTTACTAATTGGATCACATTCAACATTCAGAATTTCTTTCTTAGATTTTGCTTCAGTTTCACCCTTCACATAAGGAGTTATGGACATCATTTTGTTTGAGCTGTTTGTACAAATTTAATTCATTTTAATTATAAACATGTCAAAGTGCTTAGATACAACAAAATTATAACAAAATGTAATGTTCAGCAGACTGTACAGAAATGATATTTAACATGTCAGGTGTAAATTCTTCCATGTGCTTATGCTTGGTTAACAGCTCCACCTGCACTTCTCCCTCCAACCCACCAGAGGGAGCCCTTCCCAGAATATTGAATACTTCTGGTCACACCGTTCTCTTATGGGCTACTTCCTGGTTTCAGTGTATTTAAACTATGCTCACGGTATTAGACAGTGTGAAGTATTGTTAGTTCCTTCAACATGCCAAGCCGTTTCCTTGCTATTGTCATTGTTCATTGTGTGTTTGACCTTTTGATCTTTTGAACTTACAATTATGGATTTGTGTTTTTGTACTATGTGGATTGCTTGTTCTGGATTATTGGACAATGTGTCTGTGTTCACCGTTTCTGCTCCTGCCTCACAATTTGGATTGTTTGTTTTTGATTCTGTTTCAATAAACTCTGCTAATGGATCTCATCCCTCCAGTCTGTGACTCATTGTTACAGAATACTTCACCTTTTTTAGCTCCAGTGGAGATATCGCAACTCCAAATCATTGCCACACATCAGGGAGCAACTCACAACACTGCCCGGTTTTCACGCCCACATGATCTGGATGCTCCATGGGCTTCCCACCAGTAGACCTGAATCTGCCAGCAGATCAATGCCAGGGGTTTCTTCACCAATGCAAGATATTTTTCACACATCAGCCTGAGGCCTATCAAGAGGATTCCACCAAATGGACCTTCACCATGCCCCTGCTCACTGGGAGGGCCCTGGACTGAACATAGGTGGTCAACTCATTTGGGAAGTGTTTAAGTATACAGTGGGAGGACGCGATGTGTCTGTGCAGTTACTCCAGTTACATCAGTGCCCAGACACAGCAGCCGACTATGCAGTAAAGTTCAGGATGCTAACAGCACTGAGTGAGTGGAATGATGTGGCCTTGTGGGGCATCTTCAGGGAAGGGCTGAATCCCATACTACTGTCAAGGTTCACGGATTTAGGACCCAAGTGTGAGATGCGACAGGAGCTAGGTAAAGAGTCATTAATATATTGTAAAGATAAACAGAGACATGTGTGCAGCCAATAACAATAACATCCACCTGACAATCTCCAGCACAAAATCAGAGACAATGGTGAAGCACAAAACAACAAAATGTCATTATACAAAGTCAAGGGTAACAATTCCCAAGGGTAAGTAACAAAGGTGAACAAATAAAAGCAGATAAAGGTCCATGTAAAGGAAATAGTCCACGGCTACAAATCCAAATAGCATAATCCAAAAAGACAGAGTGAGAAAAACAGTCCAAAATCCAGCTGAAGAACAATAAAGGACCGGCAGGGGAAAAAGGCGGGATGACTCAACAGTTAAGCAAGAGAGACCATCTGGCAAGGAAGGCATGACAGAGTGTCAGAGTGTTTACATAGTGCTGGAGCGCACAAAGGGTAGTAAACCCAGAAGTGCTCCGTCCGCGATTACCGCCACCCCGGAAGTGAGTGCCACAATGTCATGAACCTGGAAGAGCGCACCGCAATGTCGTGAGTCCGAAGGCCCGGGCTGCTAAGGGCTAATAAGGACACGCGAGCTGACAACTACAGGCTGAGATTGCCTGCAAGGGAGAGAATCAATCCCTGAACCAGTACATCACTCCGGCCTTACACCACAAAAACTTACTGCAAACTCAATGTCCCCGCCACCAGTTTAATACTTACCCTGCCTGGGAAACTGATGCCAGCACATCAGGTCAACTAGGAACCATGAAGCTTGGCAAGACACGAGTATCAGTGGTGGGATGGCAGCACAGCCTGGCCCAGCAGCTCTGCCTCTACTGCAGCCAGGCAGGATGCTGCTGCTCCCCCTGTCCCAAGAAACCTGCACCACACAGTGCCTGGGTGAGCCTTCATTCTTGCTCATACAGTCTGCATCTGCCGGTACTGATACATCATGCCAACTAATATGACCTATTTCAACCTGGATTCCTGATCCACGGTCAACCTTATCAATTATCCATGCCATCATACTTATCCATGTCAGCTAGTGGAGGAGCTTCAATTGCCTATTGTACCATGTGCTGTCCCCTTAAAAATTACTGCTATGGACAATCAGCCCATCGGTGATCGGTACATAACATATGAGACTTCCCCTATTACAATCAAGATTGGACTATTTCAGTGGGCTATGGTGCTGGTCCATTCTTGGCTTTGTAGGCAAGCATCAGTGTTTGGAATCTGATGCAGCTACCGGAAGCCAGTGGAGGAGCGCAGCAGTGGGGTGGTGTGAGGGAATTGGTGTGCAGCTACATTTTGGATCATTTGCAAAGGACGAACTGAAAATGATGTGAGCATGCCACGTTAGCAATATGGGAGGAAAAGGACAGTTGACTGTCCATGGTTACCCCAAGGTTGTGGCTGTCAGCATCCCCCAGGAGTATCATGACCGTCTGGAAGTTTTCAGCAAGTAATGGGCCACTCACCTGCCACCACATTGACCTATAACCTCAGAATAAATGGGGGAAATGAGTGGAAAATGTCATTCCTGACCACAAGATGTCAATAAGGATTGAGAATTACTATCAATCAAGGAGGCACTGGAGGAATGGAGGCACTGGCTGGTGGGGGCTCGCTAACCTTTTTAGGTCATAATAGACAACAGGAACCTAGAGTATATAAAAGGTTCCTCAACCTACGTCAATTCCAATGGGCTATGTTCTTTATTTGACTCAATTTCACTGTCAAATACTGCCCCAGAACCAAAAACAGTAAGGCCGACACCCTCTCCTGCTATCATGACCCCATAGGCAAGAACCCGGACCCTGAACCCATTCTACCATCCTCCCTGGTCATTGCCCCGTTCCAGTGGGACCACATTGAAGACATGCTATGGCCTCAGTTAATCAAAGCCCCACCTCCTGATTGTCCACCCACGCGCCAGTACATGCCCATAATCCTCCACTAGAGGACCATCCAGTGGTTTCATACTGGGCCAAATTCAGGACACCCTGATATAAACTGGACCACAAGGCTAGAATAGAATGCCTTCTGGTGGCCATCCCTAGCCACAGATGTTAAAAGGTGCATCAAAGTCTGCGCCTTCGCCTTTTATCCAGAGCAACATACAAGAGTGTTCTTAGATACTGTAGCTCCACTCAAAAGGAAAATAACTAAAGAGAAGAAACTAGCACCATGGTACAACGACCACACACAAACCTTAAAACAATCAGCTAGGAAACTAGAACATAAATGGCATCAAACTAAATTTTCAATATTTCAGTTAGCACTGAAGGAAGCCTTCTGAGCTACAAAAAGATCAGCGTAGTACTGCTAGATCAGCGTATCTCTCTGCCCTATTGTTGGATGATAACAAAAACAATCCTAAATTAAATCCTAAATAGTACTGTAGCAAAACTAACTAGGAGTAAAACCACTGCAGAAAAGTCCACACCATCTATATGCAGCAGCAATGACTTCATGAATTATTTCATTGGAAAAATTGACAATATCAGGCAAAAAATTCAGACTATTAATTTAAAACCAAACAACTTGATAAATAATCCTTTAGATAATAATACTATTTCTGATCAGAGCTTAGAATGTTTTACTCCCCTTCAAGAACCTGGTCTAATTTCACTAATTTCATCTTCAAAACTATCAACCTGCATACTAAATCCCTTACCTACATGTTTCCTTAAACAGATAATACCAGTAGCTACCGAACACCTTCTAAAAATGATAAATTCTTCCCTTAGCGTTGGCTATTTGGCTAAATCATTTAAACTAGTGGTTATCAAAACCCTGATTAAAAAAGCCATTGTCAACCTGGAATCAACATCAGCTTTACATCGAGTTACCATCCCCAAGCTAATAAACTTGCAGAATGTTTGAATCAGACACTACTTACCTGCCGACTGTAGCCAAGAGCAGCATCTGTGGAGTGAGTTTTCACCCTATATAGAATATGCCCTGAACTCCCTGACTCACTCTTCTACCGGAATCACCCCTTTCCAGTCCTGGTCTACCAGCATTATTTCCATTGTCCCCTACCGTATCTCACCGTCTTTCCATGCCTCCTTGCTCAAGCTCACGCCACTGCCACAACAGCCCTGACTCTCTCCACTGCCACTAGACATAGATGATCCCTATCTTGTCCACACAATATTGGACTCCCAAAGAAGGAGGGGCTGTCTGGAATATCTAGTGGACTGGGATGGGTATGGACCAGAGGAAAGATCGTGGGTCAACACGGATAACAAGCAGGTCCCCTCACTAATGGCTGAATTTCATCAGACCCACCCAGACCTATCAGGTAACGACCCAGGAGAAGAACACCTGGAGGTGTTCACAGGAGGGGGGATTCTGTAACAGCTCCAACCTGCCAGAGGGAGCCCACACTGGAATATTGAGGACTTCCAGGTCACACCACTCTCTTCCAGGTTACTTCCTGATTTCAAATGTATTTAAACCATGCTCACACCATTAGACTGTGCGTGTAAGTATTGTATTGTTAGTAAGTATTGTTAGTTCCTGCTACATACCCAGCCGTTTCCTTACTATTGTCATTGTTCATTGTGTGTTCGACCTTTTCCTCTGTCTTTTGGAGTCACAATTTTGGATTTGTGGTTTTGTACTTTTGCTCTTTGGATTGCTTGTTCTGGATTGTTGGACTTTGTGTACCTGTGTTCGCTCTTTCTGCTCCTGCCTCACAATTTGGATTGTTTGCTTGTGATTCTGTTTGATTAAACTCGGTAAATGGATCTTATCCCTCCAGTCTCTGACTCAGTTTGAAGTAAATTGAACTTAATTCTGACCCGCAGGTTCACACTTCTCAGGTTCTGACACATTCTAGAAATCCAATACATTGATATATGTATAAACATGTCAAATGGATGTAATTAAATATAACCATTATGAGGTAAAATTTGAAGCAGGACCATGAGTTTGGTTATATAAGGCTTAAATACAAGTTAGACAAGTTAAATACCAAAACTCAATTTTGTAATAACGCTTGTGTCCGGGTCACATGACCTAAGAGGCGGAGCTAAGCTGAGTAAACAAACGTATTAGAGCTTTAAAGGCTGACTGCTGAGGTGTGGATCGATGAGCTATATGAAGGTCATTCAGGAGTCACACACAGGTTATTGATCAGGTCTGACACACAAACACACACACACACACACACACACACACACACGCACCGCTGTAGAGAGATTTCTCTGTAATACTGAGACTTAATGAAGTGGATTTAAAGAGGATTCTCCATCACAATCTCTCTCATGCCTCAAACTGTCCACCAATAAGACTGATTTCCGGCAGACGCTCTCAAAACCCACACTGGTGAGGACAGGAAATTGCACACACATGACCATATAAGGAAAATTTTGAACAACTGACTCAGAGACAGCAAAAGGCAAAAAGTTAATTCTCTCTCTCCCTCCCTCTCTCTCTCTCTCTCTCTCTCTCTCTCAGACACACACCACAGAGTTGACGTATGAGCAGTGAGATGACATACAAGGGAGGAAAAAAACTGCATAAAAATAATCTGATCTGATCTCGGTGTCCATCTTTATCTGATTTTAACAGTTCAGATGTTTCACAGGATTTATTCTTCTCTGGATGTGAAGCAGCTCCATGTCGTGTGAAACCTGAGAGCTGACACAGATTTTTCAAAAGATTCAGGCATCAAACATGAGGTTTTAGAAAGTTCAATGAACAAACTGGATAAAACAAATAAACACACACAAAAAAATATAATAAATAAGGCAATACACACACACACACACACACACATAAAGACAATCTAGGTAATATAAATGATAAATAATGTAAATTACATACAAAATAAGCTAGAACAGGCAATGAATACAAGAAGACAAAAGAACTTAAAAGTTACCAAATAAACAGAATTAGAATAAATTAAAATAGAAGAAAGTGTTAAAAAGCAAATAATCATCAACTTCCATTTCAGATCATAAAAGTAGATATTTTTAGCTTATATTTCAGCACATCAGGAATTATAAATACAACAGCTATGCTACACACACACACACACACCTCTGAACTCTGAGGCTGTTTGGCACAAGTGGGCTCCAATTAGCCGAGCCGCCATGTTAATAACCATCGGCGGTGAAAGGTCAGGAGCACTCACACACACACACACACACACACACACCATAATTCATGTTTCTGCGCTCTGGTTTTCTCTCACAGCTCATTTGTGTACCATATCAGAGAAAAACTAATTTCATCAGACTGTGATGAAAACACGAGAGATTTTTTCCATTAAGCAAAAAAAAGGTAAATTTGTTGTAATGGCAGTGATTCAGTTGTGACGAAGAGAGAGAGAGAGAGAGAGAGAGAGAGAGGGGGAGAGAGAGAGCTTTGAACCATGAATACAAATCTATATACGGCTATTTTTACTTTATAGCACATTTACATTGTTGAAACATTCTCACTTTTGAATACTGAAATAATTCGGAATCCGCTTTATTATTTCTAAAATCCATAAACTTGCCTCATGTGCTGTTTGTTTCATTTGTAACAGGAAAATTATGGGAAAGTTCTGGGCAGAATATGAACATGAGTATACTCCTTAATTATTGGCACCCCTGTAGAGATGCATAAGTCAAGCAGCTGGAATATTTCCCCTAATTTAGAGATTAAATAAATTCACATTTTTACTTAGAGTGCTATTTCTTCTGGAGCAGATTGTATTCAGCAATTCTGAACAAAGAGGTTTGTTTTTGTTTCACAGTAAATTATTATTATTTTGGTTTAGTGTGATTTATGCATTTATTAAACACAATACTGTAATGAAAAATAAATAAATAAATAAATAAATAAATAATAGTAAAATGACTAACTGGTTTCTTTGAACGTCTGTTTTTATCGAAACCTCAGGAACACATTTAATTCTCAGATTCTAAATCGTAATTGTATGTTTTCTAATCCTGAAGAAATATTTTGCGTGTAACTCTTGCGTGTTTTTCTGGGCTTCTAAATAAATAAACCCTGCGGTGAGGATTAAATTACACATCGTCATGTTGATGGTCAAAACCTGCAAACAAAATCTTTCCATTTTAACTTCTGTCACAATAGCGAGAGGAAGCGGCGCTGAGCCGAATGGGATAATCAGGATAATGGCTTTGTTTTACAGGACGAGCTGAAATCGCTGCTCTCATCCCAGGAAACGACAAATATTTACGCAGCGGCGTGGCGAGGATGTCAGCGTGCACACGCCCTTTATTCTGCTCATGGTTCTCTGTTTACACAGAACCCGAGCGAGATCGGGTCACGAGTGCGTTCCTCTCACCGAGCATCCGAAAAAAAAACCCACGTCACGTCACGCTAAAGTCCAAACTCCTCAGTCTCTGATAAACATCAGCCTGACATCATGAAAATAACGAGCAATCTTTTATCCAAAGCCTCTTAATGTTATGGATTAAATTAGCGTTTAACAGACGCAAAGCAGCTTTATAGAAATCTAGAAATTCTGCAAAAAAAAAAAAAAAAATTAAATTTATGAAATAAATGAAAAGTTATTTGTGTGTTTGTGATAAACTTAATTTTATTTGCAGAATTTATACATTCTGAAAATGGAGAGTAATTTAATAATAACATAACTTATTTATTTGTTTCTTATATTATTTGCAGAACTTGTTTATATTTTTATTTTTATATCTTTTACATTAAAAATTGCTTTTCTCTAACTGACATCAGCTTTAGCAGCATTACAGTTAATAAACTTTAGAAAGCTCACCTTCAGCATAAACTCATTATGGACTATTATTACTTATTCTTTATTATTTAGTATATAATTTAACATTAAATGACAAAAAAAAAATGAATTGAAAAATGTATAAATGCGAACACACGGCCGCTGAGGAACTCCTCTGGATCTGGAACCTTCTTATTCCATAAAGTCAGCAAACTCAATGTCAAAACACATTTATTATTTATTATTTATTATTTATATAATTCCGTGTGGAAGAACCTAACAGCACTTGATGTCTCTTCAGCGGATTTGTTTTATAAAGTGTTTGAGACAGAAGCTGCTCTCAGGTGTGCGAACGAGTGTCGTGTTACACTGCAGTGTGTTCTATTATTCACACACACACACACACACACACACAGAGTCACAGACATGCAGAACACAGACATGTCACCACTAACATCTGTCGCCACGAAGCAAAAACCCAGTTAGAGCCAAAGAGCGTTGAAATAAATTCTCACTGAGACGGAAAGCTTCTCGTTATTAAGACAATTTAATTACTGTGTTATCATAAAGATGATCCATAAATTCATATTCACAATTAAAAATACTATAAACTGGAATTTTTTTTTTAGCATAGAATCCACAAAAATCCACAATATGTGAGGAGCTCGGAGCTCAGAGCTAGCGTCCACGCTAAAGTCAGGTGAACATTGACAACATAACTTAAAATTATTCTTTTTTAAAAATTCTTTCTTCACATTAGATCTATAGTTTGGGTAGCAGGATGATTCCTTGTCAATCAATATCACAAGAAAAACAACAGAATGTTATATGTAGGAAATTCAGATGATTCCTGTTGAAGCAGTGACTTGTGGTGAGTTTTGTAAGAATTAATGTGAATAAACCTGCAGGTCTGTGTGTTAATTGGGGCAGGTGTGAAGACATTATAGAGTGAATTCAGCTCTGAGGATGCTGTGATGTTTCTGCTAGAGTGCAGGGGATTGTGGGTAATTGGGTGGGGGTAATGGTGGAGTGTTAGCGCGCTGGGAGTGTAAACACTGCAGGATAATGTGCAGAGGAGAATTGGAGCTCAGTGAAGACAAACAGATGAACACCTGTTGAAACTGGAGCATGACGTGAGCTAGCTGAGTGAGGAGCGCTAATCAGAGATGGTCGTAACGCTCCACAACACACACACACACACACACATAGCTAAATGTTCTTGTTCACATGTATAAATCTTTGTGCTGTTGATATTCACCTGTTCAGGTACACAGAGGTTCAGAAATAAGGTCAGGGCATTGTGATGGCAGGGCATTTTGTTTGTGTGTGTGTGTGTGTGTGTGTGTGTTTGTACCATGTAACACTACCCATGAAAGTGGGTGGAGTCATAGACATGAATAATAAAAGTTATTTAGTTTAGTTATTTGGGTGCTAATACTTTTATCTGTGCTCTTTTCTTTTTCTAGCAACACTCTTCATACTGAGGTAAAGTTAAATGTGTGTGTGTGTGTGTGTGTGTTTGTGTGGTTTAAAGCCCCACCCCATTCTTATGGTGAGGAATTTGTTGTGTGTGTGTGTGTGTGTGTGCGTGTGTGTGTGTGTGTGTGTGTGTGTGTGTGTGTGTGTGTGTGCGTGTGTGTGTGTGTGTGTGTGGAATGTGTGTGTTTTGATGATCTATAAAAAGCCTGTGTGGAATACAACAATGAACATCTGAACTACAGATGTTTTACTCTCTCCCTCTCTCTCTCTCTCTCTCTCTCTCTCTCTCTCTCTCATTTCTCATACAGAGTGGTTTCACCTCCTGTGTATAAAGAAAGTCTCCATCATTGAACATTTAATGGCTTCAGCAGGAAGGAATTAGTGTTAATTCTATAATGAACTCAGAAATTACACTGATTGAGCTCCTGGTGACAAACCTGACTATATACAGCTGTAGAGAATTGTAGAAATTCTTTAAAATCCCACTCTCTGTGTTTATAATGATTTATAATCCCACTCTCTGTGTTTATAATGATTTATAATCCCACTCTCTGTGTTTATAATGATTTATAATCCTACTCTCTGTGTTTATAATAATTTATCATCCCACTCTCTGTGTTTATAATTATTTATAATCCCACTCTCTGTGTTTATAATGATTTATAATCCCACTCTCTGTGTTTATAATGATTTATCATCCCACTCTCTGTTGTTTACAATGATTTATAATCCCACTCTCTGTGTTTATAATGATTTATAATCCCACTCTCTGTGTTTATAATAATTTATAATCCCACTCTCTGTGTTTATAATGATTTATAATCCCACTCTCTGTTGTTTATAATGATTTATAATCCCACTCTCTGTGTTTATAATGATTTATCATCCCACTCTCTGTGTTTATAATAATTTATAATCCCCCTCTCTGTGTTTATAATGATTTATAATCCCACTCTCTGTGTTTATAATAATTTATAATCCCACTCTCTGTGTTTATAATGATTTATAATCCCACTCTCTGTTGTTTATAATGATTTATAATCCCACTCTCTGTGTTTATAATGATTTATCATCCCACTCTCTGAGTTTATAATGATTTATAATCCCACTCTCTGTGTTTATAATGATTTATAATCCCACTCTAAGAGATATAATGATTTGTAATCCCACTCTCTGTGTTTATAATGATTTATAATCCCACTCTCTGTTGTTTATAATGATTTATAATCCCACTCTCTGTGTTTATAATGATTTATCATCCCACTCTCTGTGTTTATAATGATTTATCATCCCACTCTCTGAGTTTATAATGATTTATAATCCCACTCTCTGTGTTTATAATGATTTATAATCCCACTCTCTGAGTTTATAATGATTTATCATCCCACTCTCTGTGTTTATAATGATTTATCATCCCACTCACTGGTGTCACCCAGATGAGGATGAGGTTCCTATCACTCTGGTTCCTCTCCAGGTTTCTTCCTCACATCGTCTCAGAGAATTGTTCTCTCCACCATAGGGATACATTTTCATTTCAATTTTAAACTTTTATTCTTAAAATGTATATTTTTCTAGACCCCCACTGTTAAAAGCAATATGCAAATAAAAATCAAATGAATTGAGTTTAATTCTGTTTGTACAGCATCATCAATAAATAAACATATTTCATTTATATATTATTTACTGAAACATTTTGAAACATAATATGCAACATTTCATTCTGTAATAAATGTGTAATTGCCATCATTTTTATAATGAGTGTTCCCGTGTCTGTATTTCCTGTTTATTCTGTGTGATGCGTTTGTTCATGACGTGTTCAGGTCTGAAACAGAACTGAAGTGAAAACAAAGCCAGTGTTTTTGTGTGATTTTTTTTTGTCTCAGAATAAACAGAGCAGAAAATCTGAGCTGAACTCTCTGCTGAAGCCATGATGATGATGATGATGATGATGATGATGATGATAACACAGAGCAGCGATCTGAGCATCACTCACACCCACACACACAACTTTACGTGATGTGACGGAGAAACAGAGCTGTAACAGTGACAGCATTAACACTGCTGCGAGTTATCAAGCTTCTCTTCACGCTGAAGAGCCACAACGGTGACATCACCATGACACCTATCATCTTCCATCAGTGCATATTAAACACACAAACATATATGCACACTGCAGGTTTCATGAGTTCACACACAGATGTGACAGATGTTTTATTGGGTTTCTATTTGCTCAAAACTAGAAAGTGTAAAGATGAAGAAACTTCAACAAAATCCATTCCTAATCATTGAAGTATGTAATTAAACATTAGGACACTTAGGCAAGTGGAAGTGGGTGAGGGGAAGTGTGAAATATATCGATTACAGCCAAATGCTGCCTGTTACTTTATGGCTCACTTTGTGGTCACATGGCAAAGGACAGCCAATAAGAATACAGCAGGTGGAATGTAGCATTTAGATGAATTAGCACTCACCGGGTGGGCGTGGTCAGAGGAGTGTTGTTAGCTCTGGAGGATTTCGGGGTGTCCATCTTCACCGTCCCTCCTGCACTGCTGCATAGCCGAGAGAAACACTACATCTGTGGAGTGAAAACACACCTGTAACACACCCACAATACACCTGTAACACACCCACAATACACCCGTAACACAGCCACGATACACCTGTAACACACCAGTAAAAAATACACAATACACCGGTAACACACCCACAATACACAAGTAACATACCAGTAATACACCCGTAACACAGCCACGATACACCTGTAACACACCCACAATACACCCATAACACAGCCACGATACACCTGTAACACACCAGTAAAAAATACACAATACACCGGTAACACACCCACAATACACAAGTAACATACCAGTAATACACCCGTAACACACCCACAATACACCTGTAACACACCCACAATACACCCATAACACAGCCACGATACACCTGTAACACACCAGTAAAAAATACACAATACACCGGTAACACACCCACAATACACAAGTAACATACCAGTAATACACCCGTAACACAGCCACGATACACCTGTAACACACCCACAATACATCTGTAACACACTAGTAATAAATCCACAATACACCCGTAACACACCCACCATACACAAGTAACATGCCAGTAATACACCCGTAACACACCTACAATACACCTGTAACACACCCACAATACACCCATAACACAGCCACAATACACCCTTAACACAGCCACAATACACCTGTAACACACCCACAATACACCCATAACACAGCCACAATACACCCATAACACAGCCACAATACACCCATAACACAGCCACAATACACCTGTAACACACCCACAATACACCTGTAACACACCCACAATACACCCATAACACAGCCACAATACACCCTTAACACAGCCACAATACACCTGTAACACACCCACAATACACCTGTAACACACCCACAATACACCTGTAACACACCCACAATACATCCATAACACAGCCACAATACACCCGTAACACACCCACAATACACCTGTAACACACCAGTAACACACCAGTAATACAGCTACAATACACCCATAACACACCAGTAACACATCTGTAACACAACTACAATACACCCATAACACACCAGTAATACACCAGTAACACATCTGTAACACACCAACAATACACCAGTAACACATCTGTAACACAACTACAATACACTCATAACACACCAGTAATACACCAGTAACACATCTGTAACACACCAACAATACACCAGTAACACAACTGTAACACAACTACAATACACCAGTAACACACCAGTAACACGTCTGTAACACACCAACAATACACCAGTAACACATCTGTAACACACCAGTAACACAACTGTAACACACCAACAATACACCCGTAACACACCAGTAACACAACTGTAACACACCAACAATACACTCATAACACAACTGTAACACACCAACAATACACTCATAACACAACTGTAACACACCAACAATACACTCATAACACAACTGTAACACCCTCATAACACAACTGTAACACACCAACAATACACTCATAACACAACTGTAACACACCAACAATACACTCATAACACAACTGTAACACACCAACAATACACTCATAACACAACTGTAACACACCAACAATACACTCATAACACAACTGTAACACCCTCATAACACAACTGTAACACCCTCATAGCACAACTGTAACACACCAACAATACACTCATAACACAACTGTAACACACCAACAATACACTCATAACACAACTGTAACACACCAACAATACACTCATAACACAACTGTAACACACCAACAATACACCCGTAACACAACTGTAACACACCAACAATACACTCATAACACAACTGTAACACACCAACAATACACTCATAACACAACTGTAACACCCTCATAGCACAACTGTAACACACCAACAATACACTCATAACACAACTGTAACACACCAACAATACACTCATAACACAACTGTAACACACCAACAATACACTCATAACACAACTGTAACACACCAACAATACACTCATAACACAACTGTAACACACCAACAATACACCCGTAACACAACTGTAACACACCAACAATACACTCATAACACAACTGTAACACACCAACAATACACTCATAACACAACTGTAACACACCAACAATACACTCATAACACAACTGTAACACACCAACAATACACTCATAACACAACTGTAACACACCAACAATACACTCATAACACAACTGTAACACACCAACAATACACTCATAACACAACTGTAACACCCTCATAACACAACTGTAACACACCAACAATACACTCATAACACAACTGTAACACACCAACAATACACTCATAACACAACTGTAACACACCAACAATACACTCATAACACAACTGTAACACACCAACAATACACTCATAACACAACTGTAACACACCAATAATACACTCATAACACAACTGTAACACCCTCATAACACAACTGTAACACACCAACAATACACTCATAACACAACTGTAACTCACCAACAATACACTCATAACACAACTGTAACACACCAACAATACACTCATAACACAACTGTAACACACCAACAATACACTCATAACACAACTGTAACACACCAACAATACACTCATAACACAACTGTAACACACCAACAATACACTCATAACACAACTGTAACACACCAACAATACACCCGTAACACAACTGTAACACACCAACAATACACTCATAACACAACTGTAACACACCAACAATACACTCATAACACAACTGTAACACACCAACAATACACTCATAACACAACTGTAACACCCTCATAACACAACTGTAACACACCAACAATACACTCATAACACAACTGTAACTCACCAACAATACACTCATAACACAACTGTAACACACCAACAATACACTCATAACACAACTGTAACACACCAACAATACACTCATAACACAACTGTAACACCCTCATAACACAACTGTAACACACCAACAATACACTCATAACACAACTGTAACACACCAACAATACACTCATAACACAACTGTAACACACCAACAATACACTCATAACACAACTGTAACACCCTCATAACACAACTGTAACACACCAACAATACACTCATAACACAACTGTAACACCAACAATACACTCATAACACAACTGTAACACACCAACAATACACCCGTAACACAACTGTAACACACCAACAATACACTCATAACACAACTGTAACACACCAACAATACACTCATAACACAACTGTAACACACCAACAATACACTCATAACACAACTGTAACACCCTCATAACACAACTGTAACACACCAACAATACACTCATAACACAACTGTAACACACCAACAATACATTCATAACACAACTGTAACACACCAACAATACACTCATAACACAACTGTAACACACCAACAATACACTCATAACACAACTGTAACACACCAACAATACACTCATAACACAACTGTAACACCCTCATAACACAACTGTAACACACCAACAATACACTCATAACACAACTGTAACACACCAACAATACACCCGTAACACAACTGTAACACACCAACAATACACTCATAACACAACTGTAACACACCAACAATACACTCATAACACAACTGTAACACACCAACAATACACTCATAACACAACTGTAACACCCTCATAACACAACTGTAACACACCAACAATACACTCATAACACAACTGTAACACACCAACAATACATTCATAACACAACTGTAACACACCAACAATACACTCATAACACAACTGTAACACCCTCATAACACAACTGTAACACACCAACAATACACTCATAACACAACTGTAACACACCAACAATACACTCATAACACAACTGTAACACACCAACAATACACCCGTAACACAACTGTAACACACCAACAATACACTCATAACACAACTGTAACACACCAACAATACACTCATAACACAACTGTAACACACCAACAATACACTCATAACACAACTGTAACACCCTCATAACACAACTGTAACACACCAACAATACACTCATAACACAACTGTAACACACCAACAATACACTCATAACACAACTGTAACACCCTCATAACACAACTGTAACACACCAACAATACACTCATAACACAACTGTAACACACCAACAATACATTCATAACACAACTGTAACACACCAACAATACACTCATAACACAACTGTAACACCCTCATAACACAACTGTAACACACCAACAATACACTCATAACACAACTGTAACACACCAACAATACACTCATAACACAACTGTAACACCCTCATAACACAACTGTAACACACCAACAATACACTCATAACACAACTGTAACACACCAACAATACACTCATAACACAACTGTAACACACCAACAATACACTCATAACACAACTGTAACACACCAACAATACACTCATAACACAACTGTAACTCACCAAGAATACACCCATAACACAACTGTAACACACCAACAATACACTCATAACACAACTGTAACACACCAACAATACACTCATAACACAACTGTAACACCCTCATAACACAACTGTAACACACCAACAATACACTCATAACACAACTGTAACACACCAACAATACACCCGTAACACAACAGTAACACACCAACAATACACTCATAACACAACTGTAACACACCAACAATACACTCATAACACAACTGTAACACACCAACAATACACCCGTAACACAACAGTAACACACCAACAATACACTCATAACACAACTGTAACACACCAACAATACACTCATAACACAACTGTAACACACCAACAATACACTCATAACACAACTGTAACACCCTCATAACACAACAGTAACACACCAACAATACACTCATAACACAACTGTAACACACCAACAATACACTCATAACACAACTGTAACACACCAACAATACACTCATAACACAACTGTAACACACCAACAATACACTCATAACACAACTGTAACACACCAACAATACACTCATAACACAACTGTAACACACCAACAATACACCCGTAACACAACAGTAACACAATTGTAACACACCAGTAACACAACAGTTAACAGTCACGATAAGAAATAATGACCAAAAAGTGAATCAGTGATCAGTTGTGATTAATATAGTGAAAGAGTATAATTTTTAATGAATGTTCCACCACAGCGCGTTAATCACATTAACAAACACATGTTTCCTGAATAACTGGAATAAACGGATCAGAGCAGTCTGAGGAACATCGCTGAGTGGACGCTTACAGGAGCATTTTAATAAACCTAAAAATACTGCAGCATTTCACTTTGCCAAAACACAGGCATGACTTTCTCAAGCCAAAAAAACCCACAAGGAAAAACAGGAAACATTGAAAGTGTGCTTATGTTGGCCAACAATAATAATAACGGGAAAGTTCACATCACGTACAGAAGGCTCCGGCAGTCTGATGGCACCAACACACCTTTATTCTTATTCTATTCATTATTCAAGACTAATCTAGCTAATTGTCCACTGGTAGGACATCACCAATTCACTGCATGAAATTTGATCAGATTTTCAACATCAGCAACATTCTGACTCCAGGTCATGTTCCTCAAACCTACAGAAGGTGAATTTGGAAATTTCCATCATTAACACTTGAAGAGTGTGATTTACTGACCACCTGATCATCAGCACAGGAATCAAAAATATTTGGTACTAATAAACATAGTGGCTATTTTAGCATGCTGATTTTAGCTTACTTGTGTGTGTGTGTGTGTGTGTGAGAGAGAGAGAGAACAGAATGGAATATAAATCATGAAATAAAGTGCTCACACGCTTCCATATGAAGCTCTTTTTATCATCTGTTTCCCATAATCCCTCTTTAAACTTTAGCCTACATGTGGATCTTAAAGCAACACATTCCACAGATAACGCTGAAGTCCAGCATGTCCTCCTGCTCCAATTATCACACAATCTACACAGTTTACACTCTGCCATCATTTCTACACTGAATAAAGACAAGCATCTTTGTCACTGCACAAATAAATAACAGTCATCAAATTACTTCATTAATATATTAAACAAAGTGATTAGAAGGAAGAGAATACGATCTGTATAAGAGGTTATATAATAAAATCAAACAAGCAATAGAGACATTTAGCAGACGCCCTTATCCAGAGCGACTTACATCTTTATCTCATTTTATATAACTGAGGAGTGTATGAGCAGGGCCTGGCTCAAGGGTCCAGCAGTGGCATCTTTGTGGACCTAGGATTCGAACTCACAACCTTCTGATCAGCTGTTCAACACCTTAATCACTACACATCCACATCTCTGACAAGAATAGAATAGAATAGAATAGAATAGAATAGAATAGAATAGAATAGAATAGAACAGAACAGAACAGAATAGAATAGACTGGTGGACTTACAATACCTTTATTAACCAATTCACGAACACAAAAGAATAGAAAAGAATAGAATAGAATAGAATAGAATAGAATAGAATAGAATAGAATAGAATAGAACAGAATAGAATAGAATAGAATAGAATGATGGACTTATAATACCTTTATTAACCAATTCACGAACACAAAAGAATAGAATAGAATGATGGACTTATAATACCTTTATTAACCAATTCATGAACACAATAGAATAGAATAGAATAGAATAGAATAGAATAGAATAGAATAGAATAGAACAGAATAGAATAGAATGATGGACTTATAATACCTTTATTAACCAATTCACGAACACAAAAGAATAGAATAGAATGATGGACTTATAATACCTTTATTAACCAATTCATGAACACAATAGAATAGAATAGAATAGAATAGAATAGAATAGAATAGAATAGAATAGAATAGAATAGAATGATGGACTTATAATACCTTTATTAACCCGTTTATGAACACAATAGAATAGAATAGAATAGAATAGAATAGAATAGAATAGAATAGAATAGAATAGAATAGAATAGAATAGAATAGATGGATGGACTTATAATACCTTTATTAACCAGTTCATGAACACAAAAGAATAGAACAGAATAAATTAGAATAGAATAGAACAGAACAGAACAAAACAGCCTGACGGACTTATAGTACCTTTATAAACCAGTTTATAAACACAACAGAATAGAATAGAATAGAATAGAATAGAATAGAATAGAATAGAATAGAATAGAATAGAAGGAGAGTTTAGATGGAGAGAAAACATCATTCCAGGTGTATTGCTGGTGTTATACTGCTGCTGTAGTTGTAAACAGAGGCGCTCTGTGCAACTGTTCCCTCTTTACATAAAGAAGAACCAGGTCCTTTTTTTATCTCAGACACAGGAACTCAGAACACAGACACTGAACAGGAAGTGACATCCTTCCCCCTTCCTCTAGAGGAACTGCCATTGAACTTCCTGAGTTCCTTAAAAAGTTCCTGCTGTGGAAACATGTCTACAGTTTGTGTGTGTGCAGCAGTTTGTGTGTGTGTGAATGTGTGTGTGTGTGTGTGTGTGTGTGTGAAAGCAGCACTGATTTTTCTATTCCCTTTCCGCCCACTCCTGGGTGTGTGTGAGCTGTCAGAAGGAGTGTTTTGACAGCTGACATACACACACACACACGCACACACACACACACACACACACGCACACAAACACACACACACACACACAGAAGGAGCCACATACAGGCACTCAGTCAAATCGGTCCTTAATTTTCTCACTAAAGCTGTGTGTGTGTGTGTATGTGTGTGTGTGTGTGTGTGAAGTAGAAAGCTCAGCTCACATACGCCTATGTGTGTTAGCGGACTTGTTTGTGGGAGTTTGAGAAATGATGGCGGCATCAGGAGAAATAAATGTTAATACTGTTAGTGCTGAGTGTTATACAGCATAATCCAAACTGCACAACTGAGTGTAATACACACCATATACACTAACACACACCAACACACTGTATACACTATCACACTAACATACTGTATACACTATCACACACCAACACACACTAACACACTATATACACTATCACACTAACATACTGTATACACTATCACACACCAACACACTGTTTACACTATCACACTAACATACTGTTTACACTATCACACTAACATACTGTATACACTATCACACACCAACACACTGTTTACACTATCACACTAACATACTGTATACACTATCACACACCAACACACTGTTTACACTATCACACTAACATACTGTATACACTATCACACACCAACACACTGTTTACACTATCACACTAACACACTGTATACACTATCACACTAACATACTGTATACACTATCACACACCAACACACTGTTTACACTATCACACTAACATACTGTATACACTATCACACACCAACACACTGTTTACACTATCACACTAACATACTGTATACACTATCACACACCAACACACTGTTTACACTATCACACTAACACACTGTATACACTATCACACACCAACACACTGTTTACACTATCACACTAACATACTGTTTACACTATCACACACCAACACACTGTTTACACTATCACACTAACACACTGTATACACTATCACACACCAACACACTGTTTACACTATCACACTAACATACTGTTTACACTATCACACACCAACACACTGTTTACACTATCACACCAACACACTGTTTACACTATCACACTAACATACTGTATACACTATCACACACCAACACACTGTTTACACTATCACACTAACACACTGTATACACTATCACACACCAACACACTGTTTACACTATCACACTAACATACTGTTTACACTATCACACACCAACACACTGTTTACACTATCACACTAACATACTGTTTACACTATCACACTAACATACTGTATACACTATCACACACCAACACACTGTTTACACTATCACACTAACACACTGTATACACTATCACACTAACATACTGTATACACTATCACACACCAACACACTGTATACACTATCACACTAACATACTGTATACACTATCACACACCAACACACTGTTTACACTATCACACTAACACACTGTATACACTATCACACTAACATACTGTATACACTATCACACACCAACACACTGTTTACACTATCACACTAACATACTGTATACACTATCACACACCAACACACTGTTTACACTATCACACTAACATACTGTATACACTATCACACACCAACACACTGTTTACACTATCACACTAACACACTGTATACACTATCACACACCAACACACTGTTTACACTATCACACTAACATACTGTTTACACTATCACACACCAACACACTGTTTACACTATCACACTAACACAATGTATACACTATCACACTAACATACTGTATACACTATCACACACCAACACACACTAACACACTATATACACTATCACACTAACATACTGTATACACTATCACACACCAACACACACTAACACACTATATACACTATCACACTAACATACTGTATACACTATCACACACCAACACACACTAACACACTATATACACTATCACACTAACACACTGTATACACTATCACACACCAACACACACTAACACACTGTTTACACTATCACACTAACATACTGTATACACTATCACACACCAACACACTGTTTACACTATCACACTAACATACTGTATACACTATCACACACCAACACACTGTTTACACTATCACACTAACACACTGTATACACTATCACACACCAACACACTGTTTACACTATCACACTAACATACTGTTTACACTATCACACACCAACACACTGTTTACACTATCACACTAACACACTGTATACACTATCACACACCAACACACTGTTTACACTATCACACTAACATACTGTTTACACTATCACACACCAACACACTGTTTACACTATCACACTAACATACTGTATACACTATCACACACCAACACACTGTTTACACTATCACACTAACACACTGTATACACTATCACACACCAACACACTGTTTACACTATCACACTAACATACTGTTTACACTATCACACACCAACACACTGTTTACACTATCACACTAACACACTGTATACACTATCACACTAACATACTGTATACACTATCACACACCAACACACTGTTTACACTATCACACTAACACACTGTATACACTATCACACTAACATACTGTATACACTATCACACACCAACACACTGTTTACACTATCACACTAACATACTGTATACACTATCACACACCAACACACTGTTTACACTATCACACTAACACACTGTATACACTATCACACACCAACACACTGTTTACACTATCACACTAACATACTGTTTACACTATCACACACCAACACACTGTTTACACTATCACACTAACACACTGTATACACTATCACACACCAACACACTGTTTACACTATCACACTAACATACTGTTTACACTATCACACACCAACACACTGTTTACACTATCACACTAACACACTGTATACACTATCACACTAACATACTGTATACACTATCACACACCAACACACACTAACACACTATATACACTATCACACTAACACACTGTATACACTATCACACACCAACACACACTAACACACTGTATACACTATCACACTAACACACTGTATACACTATCACACACCAACACACTGTTTACACTATCACACTAACATACTGTATACACTATCACACACCAACACACTGTTTACACTATCACACTAACATACTGTTTACACTATCACACACCAACACACTGTTTACACTATCACACACCAACACACTGTTTACACTATCACACTAACATACTGTATACACTATCACACTAACACACTGTATACACTATCACACACCAACACACTGTTTACACTATCACACTAACATACTGTATACACTATCACACACCAACACACTGTTTACACTATCACACTAACACACTGTATACACTATCACACACCAACACTCTGTTTACACTATCACACTAACACACTGTATACACTATCACACTAACACACTGTATACACTATCACACACCAACACACTGTTTACACTATCACACTAACATACTGTATACACTATCACACACCAACACACTGTTTACACTATCACACTAACATACTGTTTACACTATCACACACCAACACACTGTATACACTATCACACACCAACACACTGTTTACACTATCACACTAACATACTGTTTACACTATCACACACCAACACACTGTTTACACTATCACACTAACACACTGTATACACTATCACACTAACATACTGTATACACTATCACACACCAACACACTGTTTACACTATCACACTAACATACTGTATACACTATCACACACCAACACACTGTTTACACTATCACACTAACATACTGTTTACACTATCACACTAACATACTGTATACACTATCACACACCAACACACTGTTTACACTATCACACTAACACACTGTATACACTATCACACTAACATACTGTATACACTATCACACACCAACACACTGTATACACTATCACACACCAACACACTGTTTACACTATCACACTAACACACTGTATACACTATCACACACCAACACACTGTTTACACTATCACACTAACATACTGTATACACTATCACACACCAACACACTGTTTACACTATCACACTAACACACTGTATACACTATCACACTAACACACTGTATACACTATCACACACCAACACTCTGTTTACACTATCACACTAACACACTGTATACACTATCACACTAACATACTGTATACACTATCACACACCAACACACACTAACACACTATATACACTATCACACACCAACACACACTAACACACTATATACACTATCACACTAACACACTGTATACACTATCACACACCAACACACTGTTTACACTATCACACTAACACACTGTATACACTATCACACACCAACACACTGTTTACACTATCACACTAACACACTGTATACACTATCACACTAACATACTGTATACACTATCACACACCAACACACTGTTTACACTATCACACTAACACACTGTATACACTATCACACACCAACACACTGTTTACACTATCACACACCAACACACTGTTTACACTATCACACTAACATACTGTATACACTATCACACACCAACACACTGTTTACACTATCACACTAACACACTGTATACACTATCACACTAACATACTGTATACACTATCACACACCAACACACTGTTTACACTATCACACTAACATACTGTATACACTATCACACACTAACACACTGTTTACACTATCACACTAACACACTGTATACACTATCACACTAACATACTGTATACACTATCACACACCAACACACTGTTTACACTATCACACTAACACACTGTATACACTATCACACACCAACACACTGTTTACACTATCACACTAACACACTGTTTACACTATCACACTAACATACTGTATACACTATCACACACCAACACACTGTTTACACTATCACAGTAACACACTGTATACACTATCACACTAACATACTGTATACACTATCACACACCAACACACACTAACACACTATATACACTATCACACACCAACACACTGTTTACACTATCACACTAACATACTGTATACACTATCACACACCAACACACTGTTTACACTATCACACTAACACACTGTATACACTATCACACTAACATACTGTATACACTATCACACACCAACACACACTAACACACTATATACACTATCACACACCAACACACACTAACACACTATATACACTATCACACTAACACACTGTATACACTATCACACACCAACACACACTAACACACTATATACACTATCACACTAACACACTGTATACACTGTCACACACCAACACACACTAACACACTATATACACTATCACACTAACATACTGTATACACTATCACACACCAACACACACTAACACACTATATACACTATCACACTAACATACTGTATACACTATCACACACCAACACACTGTTTACACTATCACACTAACATACTGTATACACTATCACACACCAACACACTGTTTACACTATCACACTAACACACTGTATACACTATCACACACCAACACACTGTTTACACTATCACACTAACACACTGTATACACTATCACACACCAACACACTGTTTACACTATCACACACCAACACACACTAACACACTATATACACTATCACACTAACACACTGTATACACTATCACACACCAACACACACTAACACACTGTATACACTATCACACTAACACACTGTATACACTATCACACACCAACACACTGTTTACACTATCACACACCAACACACACTAACACACTATATACACTATCACACTAACACACTGTATACACTATCACACACCAACACACACTAACACACTGTATACACTATCACACACCAACACACACTAACACATTGTATACACTATCACACACTAACACACTATACACTATCACACACCAAAACACACTAACTCACTGTATACACTATCACACAGCAACACACACTAACACACTGTATACACTATCACACAGCAACACACACTAACACACTGTATACACTATCACACACCAACACACACTAACTCACTGTATACACTATCACACACCAACACACACTAACTCACTGTATACACTATCACAAACCAACACACACTCACACACTATACACTATCACACACCAACACACACTAACACACTATACACTATCACACACCAACACACACTAACACACTATACACTATCACACACCAACACACACTAACACACTGTATACACTATCACACACCAACACACACTAACACACTGTATACACTATCACACACCAACACACACTAACACACTGTATACAC
>NC_080717.1:23479375-23489375 GCF_019097595.1 Hemibagrus wyckioides
ATAATAAATAAGTCTCTCTCTCTCTCTCTCACACACACACACACACACACACTCCTCTCCCCCCGTCCACACTGCCTCGAATACCATATGACCACCTTACGCTGAGATTAAAGAGTTGTGTTTATTTATGTAGGACGTGACACACAACACACTAAAGTTTAGAATAAAACACACTAGTGAACACTTACACAGAGCAAAATGACAGAACTGCTGAACGAGTGATGGAGTGGATGAATAAGTGCGTAAAATTCTTTAACAAATGACTCACATATCAAATGGCTCACTCACTGATTTAATAACTGAGTCACTTGTTCACTGATTACTCGATTCATCTGCTCACTGACTCACTGTTCACTCAGTAACACAGATAACTAGTAAAGACTAATTCATAAGAATATGTTACATAACCTGTGCTGCTGTTGAGTCAGTGTGAACAACAGAATGACTCCTGAGTCACGTTCTAAACAATTCAGTCCAACTGCAAAAATACAGCACTCAGATTCTTCGTGTGTGTGTGTGTGTGTGAACCTGAACCCACACATGGTGAAAACAAAGGCAACTCTTCAGATGTGGAATTCTTGTGGTGTTGTTCCAGGGAAATCGAAGCTAAGTGGAGCTGAAACGTGCTCAGAGGAAAGAGGGGGAAATAAGACTGCTACCTCAGCATACCTGTGTGTGTGTTTGTAGGGTGTGTAGGGTGTGTGTGTAGGGTATGTTGCTACTGCTCCTTGCAACCACCACTTACACTAACACTTTATTACGCTGTGACATCATTATGCACATAGATGCTTATTTACAGCAACACACACACACACACACACACACACATACACACACACACACCTGACAAACACACACACACACACCCGACACACACACACCCTGCACACACACACACATGCACAATTATCTCATATGCTAATTGTCAGTAAGCTATCCCATCATGTTTTCCCTTTCAGTGTCTGCTGTTCCTCAGAGGAGAATCTTATATTTCCGTTTGTTATTAATTTAGTTCAAATCAAATGCTGCCTTTTCTCGGTAATGTCATGTCTGAGGTAAATCCTTTCTATTCTCACTCAGTCTTCAAACAGCTTGTGACTAGCAACCTGTTAGCTAGCGAAACATTAAACACAGTGAGAAGTCTAAAAACTCATCATTTGGGATCTTCTAACCCTAACTCTAACCCTTAGCTAAGCCACGAAAACAGTGTTACGGTGTCTTTTCTTAATAATTTCTCCGAGGTAAATGTCGATATTCCTTTCGCATTCCCACATTTGAGGCTTAAAGGCTAGTGAGCTAGATTCATTTGCACTGTTTGTCGACTTCAGTGTGAATCTATCAAGCTTTTAAAATAGACAATTTCGCAGTGCTCTAATGAGTACAACAAGTTTGTAAAAGGAATCGAATATCCTGGATAGAGTGTGAGCATGTGTGCGATTTTAGCAAGTGAGACGGTGCACAGTGACATCAACATGCCGTAAAAATACCATTAAGAAGCATTCAGGACGGTGAGCAGCGCAACGCTCCAGCGCTCAGGACCCGACTGTGGAAAACAAAGAGGTTCTGTGCAGCGTAACTGTATACCCACAGCTGTGTGTGTGTGTGTGTGTGTAAGACTGTCATTAGTGGTGAAGCTCTTTCTCTCTGCTCTGTGATTAGCGACAGCGCTAGTCTGACAGTCTGCCATTAACATGAACACACCCAGCTAAAGAGCATTTAAACATCAAACTGAACTTTATTTTTATTTCTAATTTCATTTAAAAAAAAAAAAAAAGTCTCCTCCCATCCTTTACTAATGAGAGAAACAGAGCGGGGGGAGAGAGAGAGAGGGAGGAAGAAGAGAGGAACAAATGAATGAATGAATGAATGGATAAAATAAATAAAAAAGAAGAAGAAGAAGAAGAAGAAGAAGGAGAAAAAAAGGAAGGAAGTAAACTAAAGAAAGGTCTAGAAGAAATGTATGTGAGAAGAGGAACTTAAACAAAGAGGGAAGAAGGTAAGGAAAGAAAGGAAAGGAGTTATGGAAAAGGTCAAAAGAAAGAAATAAAAAAAGAAAGGAACAAAATGCAAGTAAACAAGTAAAGAATAAAAGGGAAGAAGAAGAAAAAGAGGAAGAAGATGAAGAAGAAGAGGAAGAAGATGAAGAAGAAGAAGAAGAAGAAGAAGAGGAAGAAGAAGAGGAAGAAGAAGAAGAAGAGGAAGAAGAAGAGGAAGAAGATGAAGAAGAAGATGAAGAAGATGAAGAAGAAGAAGAAGAAGAAGAAGAAGAGGAAGAAGAAGGGGAAGAAGAAGGAGATTCTTTAAAGGTATAACAGTCGTTTGATTCCAGATAAACGGACAGTTTATCACGTGTTTCAGTTCACAGCCACCGCAATACGAAGAGACGCCTCACGTTACTGCTCACGCTTCGTCTCAGTCACGTCTCTAAACAGAGCAAGTGATCTACATTAATGTCCTGATTCTCATATTGTTCATACAACACTGAAGCTGACGGATAACTATAAGCTATAAAGACTCGTCCCCTCAGCAATCTCTCTCTTTATTCTCTCTTCAGCTATAAAGACTCGTCCCCTCAGGAGTCTCTCTTTATTCTCTCTTCAGCTATAAAGACTCGTCCCCTCAGGAGTCTCTCTTTATTCTCTCTTCAGCTGTGAAGACTCATCCCCTCAGCAGTCTCTCTCTTTATTCTCTCTTCAGCTATAAAGACTCATCCCCTCAGCAGTCTCTCTTTATTCTCTCTTCAGCTGTAAAGACTCGTCCCCTCGGCAGTCTCTCTCTTTATTCTCTCTTCAGCTGTACAGACTCGTCCCCTCAGCAGTCTCTCTTTATTCTCTCTCTTCAGCTACATACATACACACACACATACACACTGATACACATGGCTGACAATAGAGACTCCTTCACCACATCATACACACACACACACACACAGCATTAACACTGAAAACTCCTTTACCACATCATATACACACACACACACACACACATCACACACAGCACTGACACTGGAGACTCCTTTACTACATCATTCGCACACACACACACACACACACACACACACACACTGATACACAGCACTGACACTGGATTCTCCTTCACCACATCATACACACACACACACACACACACATACAAACACACACACACTGATACACAGCACTGACACTGGATTCTCCTTCACCACATCATACACACACACACACACACACACACACACACACACTGATACACAGCACTGACACTGGAGACTCCTTCACCACATCATACATAAATCAATGCCACTCTACAGAAAACATCACAGTATCAGCATTTACACACTCTTAAAAACCTGCTGTTGGAGAGAATTAATCAACACCTGACTACCAATCAGAGTCCAGACCTCAGTGCTGTGTGTGTGATAATAATTAAACTCATTGTCATGCTGTTTTACGGTATGTGTGTGACGTAGGATGAAAGATGTTGGTTCCGTGTCTGGTGTGAATTCAGGGTTAGTGTAAGCTGAACTGAGGTCACCTCATTATGACCTCATCAGCTGTCAGTGTGAAATGAAATTCTCCAACGTCCATCAGTGTGTCCAAGCAGGGAAGCTTTATAAAGTTACAAAACTTCAGAGTGTAAAAGTCTCCCTCATTCATCTAACTGATATACTCAGCTCTGAACACTATAAAACTCAACACGCGCACACACACACACACACACACACAGTGTCACAAAGCTGTGAAAGCTGAATGAATGAAAAGGTGAAGACTTACTGAACGGTCTGCTGAAGTCCTGCAGGATTTCATCCTCAATGCCTTGTGTGTGTATATGTGTGTGTGTGTGTGTTATCTGAGTCCGTCTGTGTCTGATAATGTTTGTGTCTGCGTCTGTCGTCCCTCACAGAGAGAAAAGCGTGTGTGAGAGAGAGAGCCTCACTGAGCTGCACTGAGACTATAACGACTTTTAGATTCTCCTCTGGAGCTCGGCTGGGCTTGAGGCCAGACTCACTCTAAACTCGTCTATTTGTGTCTGCGAGGCTGCGCTGCACTTTTTCACGGCGTTGTGGTCAGGCGTGTAATTTCACATGAGCTGGTTACGGCACTGTGTAACTGTAGACCTCCGGGCAGAACTGCCGACGCAGTGACGGGGACGTGGAGGTTTTTAAAGTCTGACAGAAAAACAGCTGAAACCGCATGAAGAGCCGGAGGAGTGGAAACCAGATGTGGACGGAGAAAAAACATGGCTGAGCCAGCCAGACGCTGCAGCAGCACCAGCAGCAGCATGAAACCTGATTTCTCACCCGGACACACCGTGTTTACTTTTATTCCCTAGATGTATTGAGCGAGGGGAGCGGGCGTGATGTCTAGAAGAGAGTTATTTCTGGACTTTCAGTGTCTACTTTTCATTTCACAGCGTCCTGCTGCAGAGTCCCAGGAAAGTAAAAGACAAACGGAACAAACCCACAAACACCACGTCTGTTTCTTGAACACAATACTGATCTCACAAACTGACTGAGAGAGAGAGAGAGAGAGAGGCAGAGAGAGAGAGACAGAGAGAGATAAAGAAAGAGAGAGAGAGAGAGAGAGAGAGACAGAGAGAGAGAGAGACAGAGAGAGAACGAGAGACAGAAAGAGAGAGAGAGGCAGAGAGAGAGAGAGAGAGAGAGAGAGAGAGAGAGAGAGAGATGACATCATGGGCTACCAGTCTGCATTGAACTTTTCCAACATTCCATCAGTGTTTCAGTCAGTGAGCGTCTTTCCCGCTTCAATCTGAAATTTTTGAAAATAAACTAAAAATAAATAAAAACATAAATAAACTTTATTTAAAAAAACAAAACAAAACTCCTGTGAAATTCTCTACAAAAATCCGGAGTGAGATTCTCTCTCTCTGTCTCTCTCTCTCTCACACACACACACACACATACATACACACACCACAATCACTCCCAGATGTTCACTATTAAGGCTGCGCACTTGAATGCTAAATGCTGCTGGAATGGGAACAAACCCAAAGTGAAAAACACACAGTCCTTACAAATTATACACTGCGCATTTCCATCATCCAGAGAACTTTCCATAAGAATTCCAGTGTGATTCAGTCAGGAGAGCATTTCTATCCAGACGGAAAAAAAAAAAAAAACCTAAAAATGAAGGGCAGATGAAAACCGCACGCCCGCACACTCGCATTCTTCAGCTTTCGTGACAAAGTCAGAGAAAATTTAACGTGCATATAATACATTAAAAACGACTATGTCTCTATACATTCACGTGACGTCCAGGCCGTGTGAGGACTACAACACGTCATCACTGTACGCTATCTGCAGCTCGCTGAGGGACCAGAGAAAAGATCTGAACATAGTTGTGGCTTTGGTGAGGTCCTGGTGCATCACAATGTAGTCTCAGTGTCCCGTTACCATGGAAAAATCTGCCTTCCATTAATTCAGTTTAATTCCATTCACTTTTATTTCCTCAGCACTTTTAACAAATCAGCTTTACAGTAATATACAAATTCAGGATATACATTTTTCCCCAATGGAGGGGGAAAATAGAAGGTATGAGGCAGCAGGTCTACAGTCCAGCATCATTGGTGGGGATGGATGCTCGTACACTTACTGACCCCTTATACGTATACTGGAGGAACAGCTGGAGAACCTTCAAGTGTCCAAGTGTTTTTTTTTTTCTAACACTGTGCGGTCAACAAGGGTGAAAGGTACTGAACTACACCTACTCTCACTGCAGTCCTTCACTCTACTGACACTTCTACCATAAAATCATCCTACTTTAATTAACATGGCAGATGAAGTCTCAGGTTAAAGCATTTTAAAACAGCACCTTTCTGCTTATCCCAGCCGAAAGGGGAGAGTCAACTTTAGTTACCAAGGCAACAAGCTCTGACAATTCTCTACCTGAAAGCCAGCAAGCATCAACATCCTGAGGTGCTTTTACACACAAACCCACACGAAGCTGGGCTTTTTCAGTTTAACCCGTTTATTTGTTTTATTTTGTTTCAGTACTTTTGATTTCTGGATGTAGAAGATTAACGTTCCCGAAAGAAGAACTGGATTTTGGAACATTTATAATAAGAGGAACAGTAAAGGATTGTTCTTCTTTATATTCATAAACAACATGAAATAAATCCTGATGGGAGATTACTGAGCATGTGTGTAAGTTGACTTTGGACTTCGGTTGATACGGTCAGTTCCCCTCTCCAGTTTCCATCAGTGGTCAGTTATTGCTAGAAGATATCTCCTACTTACACAACTGCACTTTTCATCCATGTAGTACACAGTTATGAAATAGTATTGATTTATAATCCCACTCTCCTGTGTTTATAATGATTTATAAATAATTTTATAAATGATCAGTATATTTCTAAATGTTTAGATTTTCTGTAAAGCTGCTTTGTGACAATGTCCACTCTTAAAAGCTCTATACAGGTGTCATTTAATTGAATTTATTTTTAGCTAACACACATCCTGTTTGCTTTATGTTCTGTAAAATGTTGTGATATATAATATTTTTTTAAGTTCTAAAACACAACTCTTAGTCAGAGGTCTTAGCGACTAAACGAGTGAAGGAAATCATTCAGAAATAAACAGTGAGTGGCATCCAGATATCTTGTGTGTGTGTGTTTCATTAAACAGAAAGTTAATTATACCTGTAATAATCTATTATTGCAGTGTTTATAGCTTGTGTAAAATGTAACACACACACACACACAAACACACACACACACCCTGCTGGCTGTCATTGGAATAGCTGCACATATTTAGCATCAGACATCATAAATATTAAACTTAAATTATAATCACACACATACACACACACACACAGCTATCACAAAGTAAGCCACATACTTCAATCACTGCCATTTTATTTCTTTTTATTTCAAATCATTTTCATATAAAAATTAATTCCTCATAAGCATTAAGCGAGCATCTATTCTGGACTTTATTTAGCAAGGACAAGGGAACAGGTAGCGGTAATGGCCATTAGAGACACACACACACACACGCAAACACACACACACACACACACACATTGTTGTTCAGTTTTAGTGTAGGATGTGGACGTGTTTCCTCAGATTAGATGGAATGCAGCCTGCCTCTGAAATACAGAGAATAATCATTAATAGTTGTAATGAAATTGTGTGTGTGTGTGTGTATGTGTGTGTGTGTATGTGTGTGTGTTGTGTAGCATGTGTGTGTTGTATAGTTTGTTGGGGTGGGGTGGGATTATATTGATGGATGGAATTAGCGTAATGTGTGAGTAATGGGCGGAGTCAGAAAGGAAGTAGGATTAAGATGAAAGGCGGAGTCAGAAAGTGGGCAGGTTACAATGGCTGGATGGGGAGGAGTTTGTATGGTAAGTGGGGTTAAAATAAGAGGTGGAGTTCACATCTTTTCTCACTGATGAGCAGCAGTAAGACTTGTTTATTACCCATTGTTCATACTTAGTGTTACTTTGTGTGTGTGTGTGTGTCCATGTGTCCATGTATGTACTGACCATGTTTTGTGTGCTGCGGATCACGCATGTTCATTTCTCCGGCGTCGTCCGAAGGCATGTGAGCCCACGTTTGTGGAAACATATTTTCTGCCTCCCGGGCCTGTACGGCTCAGGATGTCAGCCAGTCGGTGTGTGACACACGTCGCTGTGTTACATGCTCGCTTTTGCACAGCTACACTGCTACACACACACACACACACACACACACACACACACACACAGACAAACACACAAAAGGATTGAATGGAGGTACACACAAACACACATTGAGATGCAAATGTATAATTAAGAACACAATCACATCCTTAAACACATTAAAATACAGTAACACACACACACACACACACACAGAGTTAAATTCAATATCGAAAATAATGTTTTTGCAGTGTGTGTGTTTGTGCTAAGCTCTCTTACCTGTTTACACTCCTCTTACTGATGTTCAATGTGTATTAGGGTCAGGGTTTATAAACGTTCAGCTCCGTAATATCTTTGTGTGTGTGTGTGTGTGTGTGTGTGTGTGTGTAGCACAGTGTTTGTTAATGTTAGTGGTAATGTTAGTGTTCATGTTAATGTTTAAGTTAGTGTAAATGTTTGTTAGTGTTAATGTTTGTGTTAGTGTTTGTTAGTGATAGTGTCTGTGTTAGTGTAAATGTTTGTTAGTGTTAATGTTTGTGTTAGTGTTTGTTAGTTAGTGTTAATGTTTGTGTTATGTTAGTGTTAGTGTAAATGTTTGTTTGTGTTAGTGTTAATCTTTGTGTTATGTTAGTGTTAGTGTAAATGTTTGTGTTAGTGTAAATGTTTGTTAGTGTTTTAGTGTTAGTGTTAGTGTTAATGTCAGTGTTAATGTCAGTGTTAATGTTAATGTCAGTGTCAGTGTTAATGTCAGTGTCAGTGTTAGTGTCAGTGTCAGTGTTAGTGTTAGTCAGTGTCAGTGTTAATGTCAGTGTCAGTGTTAATGTCAGTGTCAGTGTTAATGTCAGTGTCAGTGTTAATGTCAGTGTTAATGTCAGTGTTAATATTAGTGTTAATGTCAGTGTTAGTGTTAATGCCAGTGTTAATATTAGTGTCAGTGTCAGTGTTAGTGTCAGTGTTAGTGTCAGTGTTAGTGTCAGTGTTAGTCAGTGTTAATGTCAGTGTTAGTCAGTGTTAATGTCAGTGTTAATATTAGTGTTAATGCCAGTGTTAGTGTTAATGCCAGTGTTAGTGTTAATGCCAGTGTTAATATTAGTGTTAATGTCAATGTCACTGTCAGTGTTAATGTCAGTGTTAATGTCAGTGTTAATATTAGTGTTAATGCCAGTGTTAGTGTTAATGCCAGTGTTAGTGTTAATGCCAGTGTTAATATTAGTGTTAATGTCAATGTCACTGTCAGTGTTAATGTCAGTGTTAATGTCAGTGTTAATGTCAATGTTAATGTCAATGTCAGTGTTAGTGTCAATGTTAATGTCAGTGTTAATGTTAATGTCACTGTTAGTGTTACTGTTAATGTTAATGTCAGTGTTAATGTCACTGTTAGTGTTAATCTTAATGTTAATGTCAGTGTTAATGTTAATGTCAGTGTTAGTGTTAATGTCAGTGTTAGTGTCAATGTTAATGTCAGTGTTAGTGTCAATGTTAATGTCAGTGTTAGTGTTAATGTCAGTGTCAGTGTTAGTGTCAATGTTAATGTCAGTGTTAGTGTTAATGTCAGTGTCAGTGTTAGTGTCAATGTTAATGTCAGTGTTAGTGTCAATGTTAATGTCAGTGTCAGTGGTAATGTCAGTTAATGTCACTGTCAGTGTTAATGTCACTGTCAGTGTTAATGTTAGTGTCAGTGTTAATGTCAGTGTTAATGTCAGTGTTAATGTCAGTGTTAATGTTAATGTCAGTGTCAGTGGTAATGTCAGTGTCAGTGTTAGTGTTGATGTCAGTGTTAGTGTCTGTGATAATGTTAATGTTAGTGTTAATGTCAGTGTCAGTGTTAATGTCAGTGTTAATGTCAGTGTTAATGTCAGTGTTAATGTCAGTGTTAATGTCAGTGTCAGTGTTAATGTCAGTGTTAGTGTCAGTGTTAGTGTCAGTGTTAATGTCAGTGTTAGTGTCAGTGTTAATGTCAGTGTTAGTGTCAGTGTTAGTGTCAGTATTAATGTTAATGTCAGTGTCAGTGTTAATGTCAGTGTCAGTGTTAATGTCAGTGTTAGTGTCAGTGTTAGTGTCAGTGTTAATGTTAATGTCAGTCAGTGTTAATATTAGTGTCAGTGTTAGTCAGTGTTTATTAGTGTCAGTGTTAATGTCAGTGTTAGTGTCAGTGTTAATGTCAGTGTTAGTGTCAGTGTTAGTGTCAGTGTTAATGTTAGTCAGTCAGTGTTAATATTAGTGTCAGTGTTAGTCAGTGTTTATTAGTGTCAGTGTTAATGTCAGTGTTAGTGTCAGTGTTAATGTTAATGTCAGTGTCAGTGTTAGTGTCAGTGTTAATGTCAGTGTTAGTGTCAGTGTTAATGTTAATGTCAGTGTCAGTGTTTTAGTGTCAGTGTTAA